>NW_017619158.1:0-297982 GCF_001879475.1 Ipomoea nil | reverse complement strand
AAATTAACCCTTGAAACATAATTATAGTCTTTCAAGATGACTCAACCAAGATTTAAAATAATATATATAAATGTTCTGTTGGAACCGTTGGTAGAAGTTTCGGCCATGGGGTCCCCAAGTCTCGGCCTCTTAGGCCGAGACCATTGTAGTTTCGGCCACACCCAGTGGCGTGTGTTGGAAAATTGATTCCGAAGTTTGGCATAACTTAGCCCGCAAGGCCAGCCAATTTCCGGACAACATTAGTGCCCGCAGGTGGCGGCGCATACGAGCTCGGCTTGATCAAGTCTTTTTCAATCTCGTCTAGTTGGAATTTGATTTGCACATCACCCCCCCCCCCCGCACGCGCGCGAGAGAGCCTCTATGCTATACAATTCTACAAGCTTCAAAGAGCTTTGTATATAAGGGGGAAAATCCTCATTCCAAACCAATCTGGGACAAAGCTCACTTTTTCCCTTCATTTTTCCAACTCAATGGGTTTACTTTAAGAATCAATATCTCATTTACCCATTATCCGTTTTGAGCGTACAATATATCAATCTCTTCGTCTCACTACGAAGAATCCGATTCCACTTTAACCCGGCCCAAATCGGAAGTGAGCCCCACTGATAATTGTACCACAAAATAGCCACTTAACATGCCATTTTAAGCTATTTTTTCCAACATATTCATTGCTGGTAAGCCACATAGATTATTAATATCATGTGAAAGTCAAACTCATTTAACTATGTCTCAATAATTGATTACCACACTACCCCCACAATTCTCGTAGTGATCAAGCTATTTGATTTCTTATCCATATCTACTTGATTTCATATCGAAATATTTGCTATTGACATTGATATGGTGATTACCCATGCATGTAATCTATATACAACATCAATGAAAATACAATATTATATTTTAAAAAATCACAAAAATATTTTCATGTAGCTAGTCATGCCATTTATATACATACTAGCATTTGTACGCGCGATGCGCGAAAACCTATGCCCAATATTAAAATATTGTTAAGTAACAAAATTTAAAAAATTATCATAATTATGTTCATAACTCTATATATCGCAATTCTTAAAGTGATGATACTTTTGAATTATCATATATTTGAATAATATAGTGATCAAAACAAAATAAAAAAAAATTTATATTTTTATATAATAATAATTTACAAATAATTCTAAGCTAACACCCACATATATGATATATTGATATGTATACACAAATAATATACATACATATTATATATGATAATTAAATTAATTGTTATATGATAATTTTAATAAAATGATAATTAAAAATAGGAAAAATATATGATAGATGTAGGTGTATGGTAAGATTGATGGATATAATAAATACTAACGGTGTTATAACGGTGTAAGGGTGATTTTGTCCAATAAAAATGAAATGTACAATAATTAAAGCAAAATGTATATATTTATTAGCATATAAAAAAGGGACAAAAATCAAGGATATAACTTGTATTGACACATATTATGTTTTTAATTAGATATGTAGATTTATGCATGTGTATGCAAATCATATACACATTTTAGACTGAAATGCATAATTAGTCCCTATGCACATCTTATGGATATAAGAGAAATTGAACAAAAAAATAGGCTTTAGTGTATGAACGCATTGTTTGAATTGAAACTATCAGTGTTTGTCTTTTAATTTGTTCTTCATTATTCATACACTTACTTGTGTTGAAAACACACACACACATAGGGTCCGGATAAGGTGAGGACGAGAGGACTAATCTTGTGTGTTTTTTTTTTTTTTTTTTTTTTATTTGGATGACCCAAATTTGAGTTCCTAAGATGACATGGATTGATTTTTTTTGTTAAAGTGGGTAGTAGTGTCTTTGATTGAGTGTTCGCCCATGCAAACTAATCAGTATTTTTTTTTGCTCGTTCTTTTGAGTATAATATTGTCTATATTTGGATGGTCGTGTATATATACAAATGCCTGGATAGTACAATTGTGCATTCGTGTGTACTAATTGTGCAACCTAGTGTTGTAAGTTGTGCACCAAAGGCTAGAGAGTTGTGCATTATAGCATATAGTTCTGTGCATCGTAGGACATTGGGATGTCCACTTGTAGGATTTTTTGGCGGGGTTTGAATGCACAACAATAAAGTTTATCGATGCAACAACACTCAGTATAGGAATGCACGAATATTTTGTATAGGAATGCACATCTTTTAATAAGACTGCTTTACCCTAAATTTATATATTTTAATATTTTAAAGGGATTTGTGTCCTTAATCCGTGGTGATTTGTTCCTTTTAATCTCAGTCATACATCATTCTGATTTAATGGTCTAGATTAGTTCTCACGTCCTCACCTAAGATTAGGTCCTCACCTGATCCAGACCCTCTCTCTCTCTCTCTCTCTCTATATATATATATATATATATATATATATATATATATATATATATATATATATATATATATATATATATGATTATTTTCAAATACAAACCCCCCTTAAAATACAAATCTCCCTTAAAATACAAACTGTGTGCATATAAGTATGTTAATGTGTGCACGAGCTAATTCCAGATATTATTGACAGTGTGCATGTAAGTATGTAGACTTGAAGATATGAAGACTTGAAGCCAAACAGGAAATCTTCAAGTCTTCAAGATATGAAGACTTGAAGATGGGGAACTCACGAACAAGAGAGCAGAAAATTTGAAACTCATCAAGGAGATCGAATAGAGCAATTAAGCTTGAAAGAGCATAGAGCAAAAATCTCATTTGGTACAGAGCATACCAAAAATCTTCAAGTGAGAAGTGAGAAAAGAAAAAGAACTCAGAGAGCTTCAAAAGAGAAAATATTCTGAAAGTTCTTAAACAGAGCAAAGCAGAGCAAAAATATCAAGTGCTTTACTTGATATATTCAAAGAGAGAAAACACTCAGAGCTATCAAGAGAAATCATTCCAGAGTGTTTATCTTCATCAAAGAGACCTGCGCATCATTGAAGATCATCTACAGAGTCTCAGAAGTTGGAAGCAAGACAACACTTGTTTTGGAGCAAAACAAGAGAAGGGAGGAAAGTATCACGGAGCTGTGAAATCCTGGATTGTCACACGGAGCTGTGAGATCCGAAGCAGCAGTGTAGGAGGCACTGGGCGTGATTAGTGCGGGCTTTGTGATCAAAGCACTAGATCACGGGATACGTTTCTACCGGAGTGTGGAAGACAGGGGGAAAGTAACGCGGAGTTGTGAAATCCTGGGATAGTAGCGCGGCGACGTGAAACCCGAAGCAGCAGTGTGGTGTCACTGGGCGTGATTAGTGCGGGCTTTGTGATCAAAGCACTAGATCACGGAAATTCATTGTATCTTGGAACCAATGAGTGGTAGATATAGTGAATTGCTCTTGGAGATAAGAGCAAGTGGAGTAGGAGGATTACACCACCTCGCGAACCACTATAATTGTCTTGTGTTCTTTACTGCTTTCTTTACTTACTGCTCTTTACATATTCGCCTCTACACGAGATATACTGCTCACACAATCTCACACACACTTTATGTTTATTTATTTTCCGCTGTGCACCATACTCTAACAATCTAGTTAATTAAGAGTTTTGGTTTATCTCTGGCTTAGCAATTGTTGTGCTGTGCGAAAAAGTTTGAAAGTCTATTCACCCCCCCCAGACTTTCACCTTACCTCTTTCGGGACCAACAATTGGTATCAGAGCGGGCTGTCTATTTAGGCCAAATTGCTATCTAAGCACGTGCCTAACTGGGTTAACCGTTTCTGACTGCTAGACAGATCCATTCTACAAAGTGTGTGAATTGGATTAATCTTTCATATCTCTCGTGATGATGATGAAGAAAGATTTAGCTCAAAATCTATTATTCTCACTTGATAAATTTGATGATTGGAAAGTTCGTATGCAGGTACACTTATCGGCCTTACACGATGAAATGTGGGAAGTTATTTCCACTGGCCCTATAGAAATATTAAAAGTCAATACGGCGTTTGTCCTATCCCCGGATGCTCCACAGTACGTACAAAAGTCAAAACCGGAATGGACATCGGACGATAGAACGCGGAATAATCTTGACAATATTGCCAAGGATATTTTATTCAAAGCCGTAGATGATACAATATTTCCGAAGATCCGAAAGTGTGCCACTGCCAAAGAAATATGGGAAACTCTCATCAAGATTGGCGAAGGAGATGAACAAGAAAAAGACAATAAGCTCACCAATCGCCATGAAGAAGTTTGAAGATTTCAAAATGCTCTCAAATGAAAGTGTTGCAGACATGGAAGCTCGAATGATCAAAGTTCTTGGAGAGATTAGTGATCTTGGCAAAAATATTAGCCAAAAAGAAATTAATCTCAAAATCCTACGAGGCTTACCATCTGCATGGGATATGAAGGTTACGGCTATGCGCGATCACCGAGATCTAAGAGTGTTGTCTACAGACAAATTATTTAGTGATCTAAAGGCATATGAGTTCGAAATGAAGGCCAAAGATGATGATGTTCATGAAGCTCGAAATGCTGCTCTAATGGCCGAACAACCGTCAACCTCCAGGTCAGTAGAAAATAATGTTGATTTTATGACTGACGAACAGTTTGCTCTTTTTGTCAAAAAAGTTTAGAAGGTTTTTGCGAAAATGAGACAACAAAAATTCCGCTCGTGGAAAATTCATCTCTCGCATAACACAAGAAGAAAAAGTCCGAAGAAAACAAGGATTTATGCTACAATTGTCGCAAACCCGGACATTTTAAAATAAATTGTCCGTATCCGATCGTTAGCAAGTATCAAGGCAAAAATGTTGAATCTACGCCGAACAAATTCGAAAGCAAAAGGTTCAAGCGCGACAAAAGAAAAGCTCTCGTTAGCAACGAACCAAACGAAAATGATGATTCGGAGGATTCATCATCAAGCGATGAAAGTTCATGTTCGGATGATGATACGGCGCTAATATGCAAGTCAATTGAGTTGAGTACAAGTGAAGATTGTCTTATGCCTCTTGACGCAGAAGAAGAAGAGGTAACATCTAATTCTTTCAATTCTGTTAATTCTTCTTTTACTCGTGAATCTATTGACAATCTAATGCGAGAATGTCAAGAGATTATGCTCACTCATCCTCAATTCAAGGAGAGCAATAATATTCTAATTCTTGAAAAAGAAGAAATGAATAAAAAATTGCAAGATGCTTTACTTGAAGTGAGTAAATTTGAAGAATGAAAATATTCATCTTCAAGAAGAGTGTAAAGCTAGAGAGGTTAGAGAACATAATCTTAGAGCTACTATTGCTACGTTCACTAATTCGTCTAAAATAATAGATAAAATGGTGAGCATGCAAAAGCCATCAGGAGATAGAACCGGAATTGGTTATGACTCCACATGTTCTCAAACCCCTCAAAATCTGACTAATTCTACTACTACTTTAAATAATAAAGTTCAAGTGGTAAAATTTGTTAAAAGTCAGAATAGCACGATGAGACAAGGACTTGGCTATCAAACAAATGCAAAGTTGAAAGTTGAAAGGCCGAAACAATTCTATGATACGGCAAAGCAACAAAAATTCATCAAGCAAAGATATGCCAAAGAGTCAAGTGCAAAAAGATTTCATAGAAAAGAGGGAAGCTTTTCTAGAAATAAAGTTGGGAAATTTCACCCCACTCAAAAGGATTGGTTGTGTAATAGATGCAATGTTTTTTTATATACCAAAGCAACCATTCTCTTCCCAGGTGCCAAAATATAAAAATAATTTTCAAAACCCGGCGCCAAAAATGCTTTCTAAAGTGAGTTATGATTATCGTGTCTCTAATGGTTACAAATCGCCTCATCTTAATTCTATAAGATCAAGGTGGGTTTGGTTACCAAAAATCACTAACAGTAAATGACCCAAGCAAATATGGGTACCTAAAGTTAGTTAATCATTTTTGCAGGATGTTTGGTACATCGATAGTGGTTGCTCCCGCCACATGACTAGAAATAAATCATATCTAGAGAATTTCAAAGAAATCGATGGACCAAAAGTTATATTCGGAGGAAATCAAAATTATGGAATCACAAAAGGAGTTGGCACGATCAAGAAAAATGGTTTGAAGATTGAAGATGTTTCTTTCGTTGAAGGATTGAAATTTAATTTGTTGAGCACTAGTCAATTTTGTGATAAAGGCTATCTTGTAGAATTTTCTAAAGATAATTGCCTAATCAAAAATGAGCTCACAAATGAGATTATTTTATCTGGAAAACGGCGAAAGAATATGTATGTTGTTGATTGGAGCACAAGCAAAGACTCAGTGTGCTTAATGGCCAGAAATTCAAATGAAGCTAATTGGGAATGGCACAGAAAGCTCAACCATTTAAACTTCAAGACTATCAATCAACTTGCAAAGAAAAATCTAGTAGAAGGCTTGCTAGATATCATATTCAAGAAGGACCAAGTGTGTGATGCATGCCAACGCGGAAAGCAAATCAAATCATCCTTCAAATCAAAGACACACGAGTCAACGTCAAGACCGCTAAGCTTACTACATATGGACTTATTTGGACCGGTTGATCCAATAAGTGTAAGTGGTAAGAAATATACTCTCGTTGTTGTTGATGATTTCTCCAGGTACACTTGGACCGTATTTCTCAAGAAGAAAAATGAAGTTGAGCAAGTTCTACCGAAGCTGTTGAAGCAACTACAAAATGAGAAAGAATTGCAAATATCAAAAATACGAACGGATCGCGGAACCGAGTTCGTGAATGGAGTTATACAAGCTTTTTGCAATTCACATGGAATTTCTCATCAATTATCTGCCGCAAGAACACCGCAACAAAACGGTGTTGCTGAAAGAAGAAACCAGACGCTCAAAGAAGCTGCACGAGTGATGATTAGTGCTGCCGGTCTCCCGAAACGATATTGGGCGGAAGCTATCAACACTGCTTGTTACACGCAAAATCGAAGCATGATCCATAAGCAGTACAAGAAGACGCCATATGAGCTTTATAAAGGGAGAAAACCAAATATTGGTTATTTTCATATTTTTGGATGCAAATGTTTTATTCATATTAATGATAAATTGCATCTAAAAGCTTTTGATGAGCGTGCAGATGAAGGAATTTTTCTGGGATATTCAGCTACCAGCAAGGCATTCAGAGTTTTGAATAAAAGATCAATGGTGGTTGAAGAATCCATACACGTGGTATTTGATGAAAAATCACAGATCAAAAATGATGCACTGGACGAAGAAATTGCACAAAATGGTAACAAGTGTCATATTGATTTTTGTGATACTAATGATACGTGTGAAGATGATGTTTTGCAGGGAATGGATGAGTTGGAAATTAATTCTCTAGAAAATCCCATCCCTCATCTAGAAGAAGTTGGAAATTCTTTTAATAATAATTTTGGGAGTGATGCCTCACGTGAGAATGAGGATGCAGTACAAGTTGGTGATCCAATTAGTGATCAAGTTACTGGTGAAGTTGGTGGTCAATTACAAAATGAATTAAATGTGGAAATTCGAACCAACTCTCCCAGTACACAACAAATGGATCCACCCAGTACCATGCACCCATTTGAACCAGATTTAAGATGGCTCAAAAATCACCCTCCAGAATTAATTATTGGGAATATCCATGAAGGCGTGAAAACAAGATCATCTACCATGGAAGCATTGTTCACATGTTATCTATCTCAGATTGAACCAAAAGAAATTGACGAAGCTCTCAATGATCCGGATTGGATAAATGCTATGCAAGAGGAGCTCGATCAATTCAAAAGAAATGATGTTTGGGAACTTGTTCCAAGACCGACGAACCACAATGTTGTAGGAACCAAATGGGTCTTCCGGAACAAAGCAAACGAAGAAGGCGTGATTGTTAGGAATAAAGCAAGGCTCGTTGCAAAAGGATACTCTCAAGAAGAAGGAATAGATTTTGATGAAACTTTTGCACCGGTGGCCCGTCTTGAAGCAATCAGAATTTTCCTAGCCTACGCCGCACACAAAGATTTCACCGTTTATCAAATGGACGTGAAAAGCGCATTCTTGAATGGTCTACTCGAAGAAGAAGTTTATGTCGAACAACCCCTAGGTTTTGAGGTAAAAGGCAAAGGTGATAAAGTCTACAAACTTAAAAAGGCATTGTATGGGTCGAAACAAGCACCTAGAGCTTGGTATGATACTTTGTCAATGTTCTTAATAAGCTGTGGATTCACCAAAGGCCTTGTTGACAAAACTCTATTTAGAATTCAAGATGGTGATCATATTTTATTAGTGCAAATATATGTTTATGATATTATTTTTGGAAGCACTAACAATTCTTTGTGTGAGAAATTTCGAAGCTTATGCAGAATAAATTCGAAATGAGCATGATGGGTGAATTGAATTACTTCTTGGGCTTACAAGTCAAACAACTGAAAGAAGAAGTATTCATCAATCAAGCAAAGTACACCCGCGACTTGATAAAGAAGTTTGGCCTTGATGGAAAATCATCGATCAAAATTCCAATGAGCACATCAATAAGGCTAGACAAAGATGAAGATGGAAAGGATGTCGATCAAACAAAATATAAAGGAATGATTGGTTCTCTTCTATATCTTACTGCAAGCAGGCTGGACATTTCTTATGCTGTGGGCGTGTGTGCAAGATTCCAAGCAAATCCAAAAGAAAGCCACCTCACCGCAACAAAGAAGATCATACGATATTTGAAAGGCACAATCAATGTTGGATTATGGTATCCAAAAGGTACAGATTTTACTCTAACGGGCTTTTCAGATGCGGATTTTGCAGGTTGCAAAATAGACAGAAAAAGCACTTCCGGGACATGCCAGTTCTTGGGGGAAGGCTTGTTTCTTGGTTCAGCAAAAAGCAAAATTCCATCGCAACTAGTACCGCCGAGGCCGAATATATTGCTGCAGGAAGTTGTTGTGCGCAAATTTTGTGGATGAAGCAACAATTGAAGGATTACGGGGTTAATTGTGATGACGTTAGTATTTATTGTGATAATACTAGTGCAATCGCTATCACTCACAATCCGGTGCTTCACTCAAGAACCAAACATATCGACATTCGACATCATTTTATAAGGGATCACGTTGAAAAGAAAAATCTGAAGATCGAATATATCCCTACGGAAAACCAAGTTGCTGATATTCTCACAAAGCCTTTATGCGAAACGAGATTTTCTACCTTAATGCACGAGTTGGGAATGATCGAAATGAGCTAAGTATCACTGAACTTAATCTCTCAATTTAAAATGATACTTGTGCTCAAAATAAATTGTTTTATATGAATAAATTGTTTTATGTGTTTATATGTATGTTTTTATTCGAAATTTTTATGTGATAAAATTGCAATATGTGTTAGGAATTTAATTGTGTATTTGCATGTGTTATTTAACGTGAGATCATATGCCATGCAAATTAATTTGATAAAATGTGCAATTCGTGATTTATTTGTATAAAATTGCATGTTTTAGTGTGTTAATCAGTTTTCGAGTATATGTTCATGTTTCTGTAAATTAACTAACTTGTTTGCATGAACAATTTGCTCTAAAAATGATTTACCGTGTTTGTTTAATAATATATATGTGTTATGTGCAAAATGTGATTTAAAGTGTTAATTGTACATGTGTTTCGTATATATGCAGTATATGTGATATAATTTGCAATAAAATGTTTTAGAAATCTAGAAATTAGTATTTTTGTTAGTTTCTAAATTTTTTTTTTTTTGGAATCTGATTTGTGTGCTAATTTTATAATGTTTCTAAATGTTAATTTGGAATATGAATGTTAATTTTGTTAGTTAATTTTTGATTGGAAATTACCGTGTATGAGTTTAATATAATTGGTATGTGTGATTAATTATTTGTGGAGTAATTTTTGCTACTAACGAGATGTTTGAGTTTGTGGTACACGAATTTGAGAAGGAAATCAGGAGATAAAGGAGGAAAATTAGAGTTTAATTGGGCATCAAACCTCCACCCATAAACTCCTACCCTTTCTAAACCTCCACCCAACCTAAACCTCCCCCCATAATCCTCTCCTAAATCAAATCTTTCCAAACAAGATTTACACCCTCTCTCAATCGACACCCATATCTCGCCTGTCAGAAAAATCACTCTCTTAATCAATCCCCATAAACAAATCTCAAGGAGATCAGAACCCAAATCCTTCCTAAGTGTCTCTTCAAATCTCCACCCTCTACACCTTACGTGCATTGGGTATTTCTAAAGAGGTGTGAGCATTAAATGTTATTGTCTGCTTGTGATGACATTTTCTCTTTCCTCGTAACACTCTCTATCAGATGACTCATCTACCCTAAACTCACCCAATCGACACACCTCAACCAAAGGGTACAATTGAGAAGTCTCATCTCTCTCTCTTAAATTCGAAAAACCCCTTCGAGTCATCCTCCTCATATAAACCCCTCACTTATATCTCAAAAACTCTTTCAAGACCTTCAGAATATCAGAAAACTCTCTCTCAAATTATCTCTCCTCGATCAATCGATCTGATCATCATGGCCCAATCTGGAAGAAAGCAAATTGATCCTATTTTCACCCTCTCGCAACAAGTGACGAATGGGATGGTACTCAATCCTGAGTTCTTCAAACTAGGTTCTACCAACAAGGACACGGCCGAGAAAATTCTTCAAGCTTTAAAAGACTGTGGACTGTTTGATTTCTTCACCTACAACTACTTTGGAACCTTTGAAGAAGATGTAGCCGAATTTTATCTACATGCAGTCGTTGAAAAGGACTCGATTAAATCTAAAGTTGGAGGATCAGAAGTTTCGATCACTGAAGATGACATACACAAGTGCTTCAACTTTCCTGAATCTCAGATAATGCCAGAATCTCACAGCTATGTTGTTCAAAATTTTTGGAACGAGATTCGTGGTCCTACGGCTCCAATTTTCTCTGATGTATCCGCTCATAAGAATGTATTGAAGTTTGAATATGAGATGTTGGTGGACATGATTTACAAGATTCTTGAACACAAACTGGAAAGTACTGAAGATTTGACTGCATCGACAGTGTGCCTGATGGACGGAATCATGAAAGGAATAAAATTCAAATGGGCAAAATCTATCTACAGGAAGATGGTTATTTTTGTTCATGCTGCCAAACCAATGAAGAAACCTGCTGTAGTGGACCGATTCTATCAAAATGTTGGATATGGTCTCATCATTGGAGAACTGCTAAGGAAGAAGACAATTCCAATGAGAAAACACAAAAATATTGGAATTTACAGAGCTCTCTTCAGAAAATTCAGTCCTAATTTTGGAAAAAGGTTAAGCCAGAGAAGAGGACAAGAATGTGGGAGTTCTACAAGTTCAAAAACACCTCAGAGTTCCAGACCGAGAAACAACAAAGCAATCTCAACCTCAAGTAATCAAATGGGATCAAGCAATCGATCAGGAAGAGATCAAGAAGCCATCAGTACAGCTATGGCAGTTGTTCCGATCAAATATGCCGAACCAAACTTTTTGGTCGAAGGAGTTGACGATACTACAAGAATGGAATTTGCAGGAGTTGATGTGCAAATTTCAAATGATCTACAAAGAAGACTCTCGAGTCAATCTGCAGCCGAAGGAAGTGCAGGACCTATAGTTTTTGACTCAGCTCTCATTCAAGATGATCCAGAGCTGTTGAAAGAATTGATAATGGTGCAAATTTGGAGAGAATGGAAACTTGAAAGATACTCCCTCTGTCCCATTTTATGTGTCTTACTTTCCTTTTTAGTTTGTTCCAAAATGTTGTCCACTTTCCAAAATTGAACATCACCATCATTCTACTTTTTTCAAATTACCCTTCTAGCTTTTGCTTTCTTTATTGTTTTTATTTCCAAAAGTGAAAAAATGAGGGGCATAATTGGAAAGTGCATAACATTTACTTTAATTCATTAAAAAGCGTGCAAAAAGTAAATGAGACATCCAATTCGGGACGGATGGAGTATCATTCTTTCATGTCAAAAATCACCTCAGATTTGATACGGAGTGAAGATTTTTCCTTGGAATGGT
The DNA here is from genome assembly GCF_001879475.1 of Ipomoea nil. Lineage (NCBI taxonomy): Eukaryota > Viridiplantae > Streptophyta > Magnoliopsida > Solanales > Convolvulaceae > Ipomoea > Ipomoea nil. Next base: position 285,989 of record NW_017619158.1, on the reverse strand, counting down.
GCGGAACGAACGTGATGCTAGATGCATTCAACATGGATTTAAATCAAGTCTATCACATGAAGCTACACGAGAAGGCAGCCAGACAAAAAGGAAAAGCACCAATAAAGGGAGGCAGTACGGCTCAAGACCGTTTAGCCGAACAAGAACGACAGAACGAAATTTCACTTCAGTTAGCTCTACAAAGGTCAGTTTATGACACACATCATTATCCAGGTAACACATCTCTTGTGGATAATGAAATTTTTGATGAAAGAACTGAAGGGACGACACTCATTGATGTACCAATCATGAGCACTGAAAATCATATGGACATACCTGTGAAAGTCCATGATGCTTCTTTATTAATATCTGATCTGACCCCCACAACAACTAATGTGAATCTGGAGTGCAATGAACAACTTGTGGGATCCAATGAAGCCGAAGTGTCAGTGCGAGAAGAAATAAGAGAACAAGTGTCAGAAGAAAGAAGAAGAGATATACCAGTTGAAGTTGCAGTAGAAGTTGCTACTGAGAGTAGACAACAAATCACAGAGGATTTATCCAGTGTATTGCCGGTACACCATACCGAGTCAACCATGCCTACCATGGACCCTGTTCTAGAAAATGAAGAATTATTTGCAGACAACTACACGAGAACAGATGTCCTAGAAGAACAAGTTGGTGATCTAAATCAAGAAGCCGAATCACCTGAAGAAGAAGGGATGCAACTTATTGATACAGTTGTTCTCACAGATCCGAATAGAAGTCCATTCGGATCCCCTCAAAACTTTGTGCAGATGAATGATCAAGATGATGGCATATTTTCATCCTTATTTGCCAAAATAGCCGAATCCAGTGATGTTGTTTGTCAAACAATTGGAGAAAAGTTGGTTGAACAAAATCAAAAGATGGATCAACAACACACGGATACACAAGTCAATCTGAAGGAATTAATGGAGCATCAAAATATTTTGAAGACCCAGATTGACAAAGCAGAAAGAATTTTGAAAGGAGAATTGACAAAAGGCTTACTTGAAGTGATTCAGCTCATGAAGAAGGAACGAGAAGCAGCTGAAAAGATTAACAACGAACGTCACTTGAGACAGATCAAAACAATTCAAGACCAAGAAAGCCGAATCAACAAACTTGAAGCTGAACTCGCAGTTACAACAAACAAGCTTGACAACGTGCAAACCGTTTCCATTGAAACACACAACAGTGTTGAAACTGTGAAGGCAAACCAAGACCGAGATTTTAAGACCCTTGCATTTTTGGTTGATAACGCCAAAAGGGGGGAAGAAATTCTCAGTCACTTAGCTTTGCAACAACAAGAATTTATTCTTGGAAGCCAACAACAGCCAGTAATGTCTACTCAAGGTAGAGGCCGAAGCCGCGGACAATCCTCACAAGGACCATCTCGGATTGGTTTTGCTCAGTTCGCGAATCCTAGTCTTGGTACGAGTACATCGAAGGTTGCTGAACAGCATGGCTGGTTTGAATGCTCTAAGGGTACCGCTACTCAGACAACAATATGGACTAAGGAAAATCTACCAAGCATGATCAAGAAATGGCCTGCAGCCGATCAAGCCCAATGGATCTCGGAGAAGAATAAAGAAGAAGAAGGCAAAAGGAAAAGAACCGAGATGTGGTATGAACTAAGAGATTTCACCGGAAATATGGGCATGAATCTTGGAGAAGAAAGAAGCTTCGAAGAATGTGTCTTATGGTGGGAAAATGGAGTTCTTCCGGGCAACAATATCAAAGAAGCTTTTGGACACTACATGGCCGGACAACTTACAAAGAAATTTCAGAATGCAAAGTTTAAAGATGATTTCTTCAAGCTCAGAGAACATGTCAAGGAAATTTTGAAGAAAGACTCTGGTGTGAAGAAACCCAGAAGGTAATCTGAAAATTCTCTTAAGCTGATATTTTCTATTTTCGAACCTCTGTTGCGTTTTTCTCAATACTCTCGAAATATATCAATAATAATTTCCCACGGTCTATTTTGAGTCTTTAATTTTATTTGTTTAATGTAATTAGACTTTCGTGAATTAAAAGACAAGAAATATGTCAAACGCACGACAAAATTAAAAATTGATGATGATCAAAATAAAAAAAATCAAGATGCGTTTAGGAGCTTGTCTAAAAATTTAATTCACAAGTATCTTTTGATTGTGTCTAGAAAACCATTTGTTAAACTCATCTTGGCTTTGTCAAATAAAATTGAGCAAAAAGATTATTTTTCAAAGACTTAAAGCCAATGACTGAGTATAGGTTTTGGCATTATCAAAAGGGGGGAAATTGTTAGGAATAAAGTGTAATGGTTTTGATATGCCAAATTTGTATTTGTAGATCCCCCAATTTTGTTTATAGGTCTAGTAGAGTCTTAGACCATGATCGGGAAATTATTTAAATATGAAAAGAGAAAAACAGAGGAAGATGGATGAAAATAGTAGAAGAAGATATCAAGCCGAAAATCAAGAATTTGTCTGGAGAAAATGACAAATTGAAGAAGAAGATGAATGATATGAAATCACGTCAATGCTACTCAAAGAAGATATCCCAGAAGAATTTTCGTGAAGAAAATTAATATTGAAGAATGCATGAAATTGACTTGGAGATCAAGCATCTATGGAAAGAAAGGAGTACATCAAATGTGATTGGAAATTTAATCAAAAGTTGTACGGACAAAGTGGATGATGCTTGATATATTATGCGAAATGGCTCAAGTTCAAAACTCACCATTAACAATTTTACAAGGTAAAATTTGAGAAGCCAGATTAAATTAATCTGATGGAGTTGGGCGCCAATTACAAGTGGAAATTGGGAAGCAATTTCACTTGAGCTTTGGGCGCCAATTACAGGAAATTGGGAAGCAATTTCACTTGAGCTTTGGGCGCCAATTACAAGTGGAAATTGGGAAGCAATTTCACTTGGGTGGCAATTGAGATGCAATTGAAATTGGGAGCCAGTTTCAGAGAAATTGAAATCAATTGAAATTGGAAGCAAGTTTCACATGGGAATCAATTCAATATGGGAGCCAATTCACTTGGGAGTTTCACATGGGAATCAATTCAAGATGGGAGCCAATTCACTTGGGTGGCAATTGAGATGCAATTGAAATTCACTTGGGTGGCAATTGAGATGCAATTGAAATTGGGAGCCAGTTTCAGAGAAATTGAAATCAATTAAAATTGGGAGCAAGTTTCACATGGGAATCAATTCGAGCTAGTTCGAAGCAATTGAAATTGGGAGCCAGTTTCAGAGAAATTGAAATCAATTGAAATTGGGAGTTTCACATGGGAACCAATTCAAGATGGGAGCCAATGTAGAATTGAAATTGGGAGCCAATTGAGGTTTGGGGACCGATTCAAAGAAGACATGGAGATCAAATTGAATTGAGATGAAATTCAATACCATGAGAAGTCTGGGAGCCAATTTCGAAGTCAGAGCCAATTGAGGTTTGGGGACCGATTCAAAGAAGACATGGAGATCAAATTGAATTGAGATGAAATTCAATACCAGGAGAAGTCTGGGAGCCAATTTCGAAGTCAAAGTCAACAATTCAAATTGGGAAGCAATTGAAAGCACCAGGAGAAGTTTGGGAGCCAATTGCAAGTCAAAGTCAATTGAGAGCCAATTACAATGGAGAAATTCAAATTGGGTGCCAATTACAAGCCAATTGAAATTTGGGTGCCAATTACAAGCCAATTGAAATTGGGTGTCAATTACAAAGGAGAAATTCAAATTGGGTGGAAGTTCAAAGCCAGTTTGAAGTCTGAGAACAGGAGAAGTTTGGGAGCCAAGTCAATTGGGAGCCAATTACAATGGAGAAATTCAAATTGGGTGCCAATTACTGTCAATTACAAAGGAGAAATTCAAATTGGGTGGAAGTTCAAAGCCAGTTTGAAGTCTGAGAACACCCAGACGTGAGAATGAAGAAGATGAAGATGAACTTACAAGGAAAAATACTAGTTTAACTAGTATGGGATTAAATTAATGAATATTTTTAAATCCCAAAGATACAAGGACCACTTCAGAGCTAATCAGAGAAGCCGTTCTACACCCAGATATTCCCACTCAACGTAAAACCAGAGGAAATATCAGAAGAAGTTTGAGAACCCATTTACACGGAGATGAAGCTCTAACAATGGCTAGCTTATCCTTTCTGACATCTTTGCAGAAGATAAGATAAGATCTCTGACAAAAAGATACAAGATTTCAAAAATGAGAGCGTCTCTTTTCAACGGACAGATTCTCATTACCAGCTATAAAATGATGAAGATATGAAGACTTGAAGATGGGGAACTCACGAACAAGAGAGCAAAAAATTCGAAACTCATCAAGGAGATCGAATAGAGCAATTAAGCTTGAAAGAACATAGAGCAAAAATCTCATTTGGTACAGAGCATACCAAAAATCTTCAAGTGAGAAGTGAGAAAAGAAAAAGAACTCAGAGAGCTTCAAAAGAGAAATATTCTGAAAGTTCTTAAACAGAGCAAAGCAGAGCAAAAATATCAAGTGCTTTACTTGATATATTCAAAGAGAGAAAACACTCAGAGCTATCAAGAGAAATCATTCCAGAGTGTTTATCTTCATCAAAGAGACTTGCGCATCATTGAAGATCATCTACAGAGTCTCAGAAGTTGGAAGCAAGACAACACTTGTTTTGGAGCAAAACAAGAGAAGGGAGGAAAGTAGCACGGAGCTGTGAAATCCTGGATTGTCACACGGAGCTGTGAGATCCGAAGCAGCAATGTAGGAGGCACTGGGCGTGATTAGTGCGGGCTTTGTGATCAAAGCACTAGATCACGGGATACGTTTCTACCGGAGTGTGGAAGACGGGGGGAAAGTAACGCGGAGTTGTGAAATCCTGGGATAGTAGCGCGGCGACGTGAAATCCGAAGCAGCAGTGTGGTGTCACTGGGCGTGATTAGTGCGGGCTTTGTGATCAAAGCACTAGATCACGGAAATTCATTGTATCTTGGAACCAAGGAGTGGTAGATATAGTGAATTGCTCTTGGAGATAAGAGCAAGTGGAGTAGGAGGATTACACCACCTCGCGAACCACTATAATTGTCTTGTGTTCTTTACTGCTTTCTTTACTTACTGCTCTTTACATATTCGCTCTACACGAGATATACTGCTCACACAATCTCACACACACTTTATGTTTATTTATTTCCGCTGTGCACCATACTCTAACAATCTAGTTAATTAAGAGTTTTGGTTTATCTCTGGCTTAGCAATTGTTGTGCTGTGCGAAAAAGTTTGAAAGTCTATTCACCCCCCCCCCCCCCCCTCTAGACTTTCACCTTACCTCTTTTGGGACCAACACATACATACTGAATAGTGTGAGTCTCATTGCCTTCTAGGCTAGTCATCTTGTACTCCGGTAGTAGTACATAACAAAACTATACTAATTTTTTGAGTGTCATTGCGTTTTGAAAAATACGTCTAAAATTTAGTTTATGTGAGAATAGACTATGAGTTATTAGCCTTCTCTATTTGACAATGTGCCTTGTAATTGGACTGCTCTTCTAATAAAGGTCTAGAAGACCTCATATGAGGATTAATATAATCTTTGGGTGACTAATTAACGGCTCATGACTTATGACTCATGGAAGAAGTCTTAACTTCCTATCTTTAGTGCTTTGATATTCTACAAAAAATAGTTTATGATATTGTCACGATGGGATTACATGATATAATTTTTGTTTTAAACGAAATTTGCTTGAAAGTTTAGAAGTGAAACACATCATTTTAATTAGCCTGAAGCAAATTTTTAAATTATTTATTTTGTTTTGGCAACATTCAATTTCATATTATCATATCTCCCCTCCCCCAGCCCCACACACCAAGTACGTGGTCTAAAATCAACCATTTCCCTATTTGCGTTTTATTATTAGTATGCAGTCTAATTTCTTGTATCACCGGTTCACCACCATAGCGTACCTCTTGGGCTATCAAAGAAAACTAGGTATATATGTTGATTATATAAATCTCTGTCTATTACCTAAATACCCAGAGCCCATGATCAGGGATCAATAAGTAATAAGCTAAGGTGCGCTGACTGCATACTTTATGAAGATCAGTTCACGTCATCAGGGGAGATATGAGCCCAAATTTAATGGAATGCCGAGAAATTTCATAAAATGAAAAGATCTTCATTATTTAAATCTACGTACTAGTTAGACTGAACTAGAAGTTCAAAAGATAATCAATTTGAGATTTTAGCAAATAATCTGCCAAATATATTTATTGATCATGTTGATCATAAAAGAGTGACTAGGTCCCATGTATAGTATCTTTCCCGACTTGGACCAAATATATCTACCGATACTCCTAAACGCCAGATGTGTAGGAGATCTATCGGTATAAAAGTTAAGAATCATAGTACTAGCTCTAGTAAAGAAACATTCTTGAAATACCTTGAATAATTACGTCCTGGAGAGGTTCGTCCATATGACCAAAACACCTAGTAAATTCATAGGTGCACCAAACAAACACAATACTAGGGGTGCGGAACAACCAGATCAAAATATCTTTGGGAAATATCTAGAATCTGGTTGTTTTAGAAATTACCATTACTTTTATAAATATGGGAGACATTTATGAAACGATTATAGTTGTCGACAACACAATTTCCTTTATAAATTGCTCGTTATATGATAATCTAGATCCGGAGTTAGGCATCGGAAGTGCCATGAATATTTAACGTATAAAGGAGCAATTAAGGTATAGCTTGAATCGCTAAAATGGATAATTCTCTTTATAACAATACACCGTTGAGCGTTAACCCTGAAGGTTACAAATGGATTTGTGCATGAAAGAGAAATAAGAAATAAAGAGGTGATATGATATGAAGCGAGTTTGTAGCCTATGGGTTCACACATACACCCTTGATTAATTTTAATCAAATATACTCTCCCATGGTAAATGGCATTAAGTTCCACTACATAATATCATTGGCAGAATAATAAATTTAGATATGCAGCTAATATTAATTTCAAAAGTCCCCGAAGGATTTTAAGTTCTCAAAATGAGAAAAATAAAAATAGCAACTATATTATTAATTTACAAATTAAAAGTCTTTATATGACCTGAAATGTTAATAATTGACTGAGTGTTTTTCCTCCTGAAGAAGGAGTATGTAGATAATATGTGCCATTATGTGCTCATTAAGGAGTTGCTAATGGAGTTATTTATCTATTGTCTTAGTCCATATAATAAATGGTATAAAGGTTTTAACACCCCGAAATTTTGAAACTTTTAAAACTTATATAATAAAGGTAAATCCTCATTAAATCCCGAAATCAAACATAAGAGTATTGGGTGCTATGCCACACCTGAGCTAGAGAACTCAGGTGCACAAGCTAACTAACTAAAATCCTCAAATAATGTCAATACATAAGCATGGCACGCAGGCCGAAAGGGAAACTAGCTACTCTATGCCTCGGATCTCTAGCGCGCTCTGGGATCTACTCATCTGTGCCTGAAAGCCAAATATATCTGTTCAGCGAGAGATGCTGGTAACCCACTCCAACGCGTTGAAATACAATATAGGTATATATATATATATATATATATATATAGGAAAACCATTTTGAAGCAGGAAGATATATACTTAGGAGACTCTAGCTTTAAAATCAGGGATAGGCTCAGCAAATAGGGACAAGCACATTAATCAATGATAAACAGTTAAGTAGAGATAACATCATAAGGAATACGCATCTAAGGTCACAGATTCAATTCAAACACATCATCATTCAAGTATCATTCATATCACATAATCATTGATGACGCCACGGGACCAATCGCATGCCCCGAACATGAGGGTTAATGCTTATAGCATTAACACGGCCCCGCAGCACCCTACCTCAGTACCATGGTATGAGGGGAGTTGATCGCAACCAACCCTTTGAGAACCGCTGACGAACTCAACGTCGGACCACGATCCAACACACCGCTGACGCGCACAGTCGGTGGACCGCGATCCCCTTTACAAGGGGGGACTTACGACCCTACACACCGTTGATGCGTACAGTTGGTGGACCGTAGCGGATCAAGCCGCTGAGCTAAACTCAGTCGGTGGGCGAAGATCCTCGGAGACTACGGCCTTACACACCGCTGTCCCATCACTCGGTGGATCGCAGCCAGCCGTAGCCCTACACACCGCCTGATTACTCAGGTCGGTGGACTACAGCCTTCCTCGGCTTATTGGCCCTACACACCGCCTGGCGCGTCCAGGTCGGTGGGTCATAGCACCGAGGCCCATGTTGGACCGCAGCCCAAGAAGTGAATCAATTCGGCCTTTAGCCAACTTCTGAGTCTTAGCTCAGGAACAATCCATTTGGCCTTCAGCCACTTCCGAACCTTTAGTCCAGGAACAATCCATTCGGCCTTCAGCCGACTTCCGAACCTTAGTCCGGGAATCACCCAATTGGTCTGTAACCAAAATGGGGGATCATGCAACACATAACACATAGGAGCACGTAATAGCATATTGGGAGGGGAAGACACATAAATAAACTTGTGATCATTCACATGCTAAGAATAGTCCTAAGGGTTCATACAACTTCCACCTAGGTCAACGGGTTACCAATTCCACTAGCATGCAATTCCTAAGACTCATTTAACCTACGAATGATACCCGAAATATCAAACTAGACTCAAGCACGACAAACGAGGTCCGTTGGGACACCATGGGAGATCGGGGAACATCAAACGGGGGAGCCGAAGATCCGGGGTGGGGTATGGTCCAGCGGGTAGCCGATGGGTGGGGGTCACCCGCCGACTGCCCGCCGGAGAGCACTGTTCCGGGCAGCGGGTTGTCGGCGGGCAGGCGGCTGCCCGCTGCCGGGCAGTGTCCTTCGGGCAGTGGGTAGGTGGCGGGTTCCCCCACCCCCACCTATCCCCCTCTGACTCTTTTCTCATATATTCGTCCCGGGAACCTTTGTGGAAACCGAAACCATGCTTAGACACTTTCAAACGCGAATAACGACACCACGTAGGCAATTAACGGATTAAAAGCAAGGATCACGTAGGACTCATCCTATTACGACTTCTAAATATAAACAACACCCAAACATGCGAATTCCCACCCAAATATGTATCAAGATCATCCCAACACAAATTCTCAATCCAACCTAGGGCTCTAATCCCACCCAAATGATCAAGATCATATTTTATCTTTAACATCAAGGAATATCAAGATTCGTCAAGAATTATTACATCAATATCAAGAACTTCTTTTCAACTTCAAGATCATCAAGATTATCAAGAATGCACATAAATCATCTTATCAATCATCAAGAACATATCACAATTAACATAGAAGAATTTATCAAGACACATGAATATAGAGGGAGGTCAAAGAAAGAGATTATAGCGAAGAAAATAGGTTTTGTTGAGACATGGGTTACCTCTTAGCCTTAATTAATCATTCCTTGGCTATTAAGGTTCTTCCCTAAGATTTCCATCCGTTTTGATCTCCCTAGGCTTGGTGGTGGGGAGTCCCTTGGGAATTCTTGTGTGGTGATATCTATTGTGGTGTGACTTCTAGGTGCCTCCTATGTCCTTTTATATATATATATATATATATATATATATATATATATATATATTTAGGAGTCCTAATTAGGGTCTGAATGGTATGTGTTTACTAATTCTATTCCTTATAGGACTAAGGACTTGTTTTAGGGATAAGGGTCCATGGTCCATGGTGGACCATATTAATTAATTAAAGAGAATCCTAACCATAATCTGAATAGTAAAAGTATACTTTCTTTATTCCTAATAGATGTGTAGGCCTAGGATTCCTAATTAGGATCTGTTTAGTAAAATGTTGACTTTCTTTATTTCTAATAGGCTTATGACTCTAGTTTAGGCAAGGGTCCACGATCCGTGGTGGACCACATTAATTAATTAAAGAGATTTCTAATCAAATTAAATCCTTTTTAATTATTATTAATAAAATTAATTAAATAATTAATTCGGGATTAAAGGCCGTAACACGGGGTGTTACAAAGATGATCGAAATACATAAAGAGCTTAATGATATAAGCTGATGCCTAACGACGGAGTTTGAGATGAAAGACTTGGGAAACCCAAGTATGATCTCGACCTGCAGATCGAGTATTTTCTCGAAGGAATTTTAAACAACAGTTAGCCTATATTTAATAACATTTTTTTTACATGTTTATATGGATAAGCGTCATGCTTTTATTAAACTAAAGGTTGCCTAATAATCTATTGAAGTAGTGTAACACCCCAAATTCTAAATACAGAAAAGGTCAAAGAAATGTGGAAGCGAATTCAAAATACAAACTCAATTGGGGTGTTATGCCACATTTAGGCTATACTAAACCTAAATGCACAGGCTTACAAAGGTTTCTACTCAATTCCAAATACAAAGCTCAACTAATACAAGGTTCTAATCTAATTAACTATACCATAAGCAATACTCGGGGTACAAATCTATGTCGCGCTCTCGACTAGCCACAAATCCCGATCCTAAAAACATTTTAAAAGAATTAGTGATAATGCTAAGTAAATCCACTCCAACACGTAAAACTACGTACATATACTTTTATACCAAAATAGGTTTTTCAACGGTATGACCACACACACACACACACACACACACACACACACACACACACACACACACACACAATCAACAATAGTCAATTCTAGGGGCACTAGACTCATTTCAATAGAGACAACTCAATTCAAGTTCAAAGACCAACAACGGGAATAATCAAGTTACTCATCATAAGGTTCCTAAGAATCAATTTTGTCATCAATTAATTTTTTGAATGACAACATAATAATATACACAATCGTCAGTAAATGCAATTTTATTGACGCATTTCATTCTTCGTCACCAATTAAATTTATTAATGACAAGCATAATTGTATGGAAAACGTCAATAAAGTCACATTTGCTGACAAAATATTTTACTTCGTCACAAACTATTACTGACGTTTTTGTTAATATTTCGTTTCAAAAAGTATGTATTCAATGACATTATCAAGACCATGCAAAAATGTTCGTAATCGTAATATTTTGTGACGAAAAATTAATTTCGTCAGTAATACCTTTCCATACGCCGCAAACCCGACGGTCCGGATGACGTTTTTATTTCATCGGTAAAGATATTTGACGGTAAAAAACGTCTCTAAATGTTAACATTCTTGTAGTGACCAAGAAAGTATTTAAGAGACCCCAAGTCTTTAATCCGAAATGTAGAGTGCAAATGATCTTAAATCTCCTTGATTTGAGTTCTGTCACTGTTAGCTAGCACAACATGCATCATCCACGTAAATAAGTAAGGCTACATAGTCATTTGGACTCAAAACATCATCAAACATATCTAAATTCACCTTTAAGCATATCTAAATGCAAAGTGCAATTTGCATTTCACGTTGACCAACCATAAAGAAAAAAAAATCAAAAATTTCAAGAAATTCATTTGGGACTTGCGTTTCTGACAAGAAACACATGTCCCAAATGAGATTTTTTTTCAAAATTGTGCATTTTTTTAAAACCTTCCTATTTTTGTCATTCACTTCTAACTTCTTCCTAGCTATTTCAGTCATAAGCCCTATATTCGACTATCCCGGCAAGATAATATAAGGATCTTAGAATTTAACACATAGAACTTGAAATATTATTCTGTATATATTTTTCTTAAATAATATATAGGGAAAATGGCACTTTTTCTCCCTGAGTTATATACTTGTAGCACTTTTCCCCCCTAAATTATTTAAGTGGCTCTTTTCCCCCCTAAAATGTTAAATGGACATATTTACCCTTAAAATAAATATTTAAAATAAATATTTCATTTATTTTTCTTCTCCAACAAATTATTACTATAATTTGGTTCAAACCAAACAGATATTATAGCAACCAAACCAAAATATTCCAATTACAATTTAGAATCAAAACGCGATATTTAGAGTTTATTAAAATCGCAAATCGAAATGGCCAGTTCATGTTCCGAACTGAAAAATAAAATACATTTATTGTTGAATTTAGACTATTTTAAAATAAAAAATAAAATATTTAAAATAAAGACGGTTCAAAATCACGAACCGGATCCGGAACCGCCGGTTCGCGGTTCATGATCCAGTTTTTTTTGTTCATAAATTTAATAAATTGAAATCTAAATATTGGATTCTAGATCTGAATCATAACCGGAAACTTTTAATTCGATTGCTATAGTGTCCGGTTCAGTTCGAACCGAACCGTGGTCATTGCTACATATACACAATAATTTGTTGGAGAAGTAAAATAAATAAAATGTTTACTTTAAGGGTAGAAATGTCAATTTAATATATCAGGGGGAAAACCCACCACTTTTAAAATAATTGAGGGGGCTAATGTGCTTACATAAATAATTGAGGGGGAAAAAGTGCTATAAGTATATAACTTAGGGGGAAAAAGTACCATTTTCCCTAATATATAATGTGTAATTATAAATGTTTTTCCATTTAAAGAATAAATTGCATTAAAGTTTTGATTTATTCATTGTTTTTATATATGGGGTGGGGGAGGGGGTGGAGGGGGTGCATTGCACGAATGAATGAATTACTAGTGTATTTCAAAACTGAAATCCAGCATCCAGTTGCTATACCATGGACCAGGGTCCATCTTGCAAGGTAGACCCAGTTCAAAATATGCAATTTACATATTGAATGTTCACAATTTACATATTTAATGTTCACAATTTATATACTAAATGTTCTCAACTTACCTTTTACAAAATTGTGAACATTCAGTATAAAAATGTGTATTTTGGACCCGAATCCACCTTAATTACAAGTCCCGGCCAACCAGTTGAATTTATTTCCAAATAAGTAAACATACATGCAAGTAATAATAAAAGTGGTGACGGGTGACAATCGTATTGAAAATTAAATGCCAAAGGCGTCCAATAATTTGCAAAATCCGATCCAGAAATACAAATAGTAGGAAAATAAAGAGCACAGCTGACAAGCATGCATATATGCATCCATCATCCATCGTCGTGCTTATTTAAAGTTTAAACCATGCAATGCAATAATGCAATAATCTACTTGCGGAACTCAATGACCCAAAAGTTACATGCGAAATATTCCAGTGTTATGCCTTTGAATCCAGACCCCATTGCCAAGGCTCGAAACTGCTGTTCAGATCGCTCCTTTCCCAGAGTTTTGAGTCAACATAATCAGATCCGTTTGGGTGATGCTTATTACAGAGGCACTACTCTCAGGCTTTGGTGGAAGAATCCCATCAACTGCAATCACCTTCCCGTTCTCTGGCAGTACCTCGTAGCAGTTCTTCAGAAGCTTCAGGCAATGCCTATCACTCCAGTCATATGGATATGACGATAATGATGAATGAATCTAATTAAGGCCGGATATATATATATATATATATATATATATATATATATATATATATATATAGAGGGAGAGAGAGAGAGAGAGTTAATACCCATTTTGGTCCCTCGACTATTAGGTAATGCGTAATTTAGTCTCATACTATTAAAAGTACCCAATTTAGTCCTCTAACTTGTAAATCATACCCGATCGTAAATCATACCCAATTTGGTCCCTCGACTATTAGGAAGCCGGTCGTATCCGATCGGCGTACCTCCCGACCGATGTCTTCAGCACCCGGTTGATGGCCCTTAAGCGAGAGATTTGAGAAGAAGCACGTGACAACGTTACGTGCTGACAGGTGGGGCTCGCGGGGTGAAGACACATGGGTGCTACGTGGGTTACATGCCGGCAGGCCGGAATTGTGTCTCCGGCCTAGCGGCTATAAATACCCACAGCGACCACAGTGTGAGGGACTTTTGAGACGATCCATAGGCTATTTACAGAGTTGCCCGACCGCAGTCAGTCGGCCCTCGGAATAGCCATTTTAGATTGTATTAGGTCCTTCGTTGATCAATAAAAGTCTTTATTTGCTTTACTTGATCTTCTTTAGTATCTTGACCGCCCTATGTGGAATTTGTACTATCATTTGGCGCCGTCTGTGGGGACCCGTGCACGAAAGCTAACGTCCGACGAGCACCAGTTCTATTTGTCACAATGTATCCGTTCATGTATCACACACTAGGCGATGATCAAGCAGATGCAGCGAGCTCATCCGATCACCAGCCCACTCAGTATCAAGGTCAGACCGTTGACCTAAACTTCAATCTGTCACCACCACACCCGGCGGTGCAAAACCCGGTCAAGTATATTCAGCCGGTATATCCGCCGCCCGGGCCTCAGTACCCCTTTCCCGGTCAGTATCCATATCCCGTCCCACCTCCACAATACGGGTGCTGGCCAGGAACCCCGATGTATTATCCACCATCGACCGGCTATCCACAATGTATGCCTGCGTACACGGCTCCAGCTTCGGCTCCTCCGATTTACCTGACTGTGCCGACCGAGCCAGAGGCCTAGCCAGTTCCACCGGCTAGGCGCTCGGCTCGTTCGCGGTTGGGGTCGCAGGGTGCCGAGGTCATGGAGGAACCACGGCAGGCTCCACAGGTTCAGCCAGGAGTAAATGTTCAAAGGGTTGAAGACCCCGAGTTAGAAGCCAATCGGGCGATGGCATTCGAGCGTCTCCGTCCAGCAATGCGGCAAAGATTAGGACCACAGGACCCGAACAGACGCTCGGTTGATTCACCAATGCGAGCAGCAAGCCAGGAGGGATGGTCCAGACATAGTGCGTCGAAATCGCATCGACGGCGCCGGGCTCGGGAACCAGCTCAGACGCTCGTCCAGGATGAGACCCGAGGATTAGTCAACGAACTCCGGGCAGAATTCGCTCGCTGGCGAGACGAGCACGCTGTGAGGCCTCCGGTCGACCAGTCAGCCTCTTTACTGAGGACACCCTTCACGGCGGAGATTATGGCCCAGCCTTACCTGCTCGACTTACGCATCCCCGGTAACAAAGAATATGATGGGAGAACGGACCCTGAGGTCCACGTGAACACTTACTACGGTAACATGATGATGATGGGCGTGTCTGACGCCGTGATGTGTAAGGCTTTCTACTCCACGCTTTCCGGTCAGGCGGCGGAGTGGTTTCGCACATTGCAGTCGGGTTCCATTTCTGATTTTGCCACTTTGGCAATGAAGTTTATGCGGAAGTTTGTCACTTCCAAGATCATTCGGAAGCCCTATATGTAATTGGAGAAGGCCAAGCAGCTAGAAGGGGAAAGCTTGTCCGGTTTCTTGGTCAAATGGAAGGCAGCGGTCGGGGAGGTCGAACCGATGGACGATCTCACCGCCATCCATATGCTCCACATTTCCCTCCGGGCTGGTTATCTATACCAGGATTTCATCCTCCATCCTCCGACCACATACGAAGAGGCCCTCCAAAGGGTGACGGATTACGCTAATGCCGGAGAAGAGAACGTCGTCAAGAGATCGCAGGAGGTCGGGACTTCATCCCGGAAGCCCACTGGTCTGGCGGAGCATCAATCGGGTGATGATCATCCCCGACCCCGTACCCGGCCAGGGGAATTTACGACCTTGAACCGATCTGCGGCGGAAGCTATGCAGTACGCCCAGTCCTGCAATCTCATTCGCCTCTCTCATCCCGGGAAAGACGGACCGGACAAGACTAAGCACTGTGCTTATCACCGTTGTGCCAGGCATGACACGGAGGAATGCACACACTTAAGGCAGCTGTTGGAAAACTTGCTTAGTCTGGGAAAGCTGAATAAGTGTGTGGGTAAAAGGGAAGACACCAAGAAGGATACCGATCGGAGAGATCACAGACGCTCCCACCACCGCTCGGATCGTTCCGATCGTTCAGATTGGTCGGGTCAAGACCGCAGAGACCCCGACCTTCCATCCAACAGCCGACCGGCGGCCAAACCAACCATTCATGTGATCTTTGGCGATTTGGAGGATGCATCCCGACCCCGGGAGAGTTGCCCGGTCGCGATCGTAGACTCCCGTGAAACCGGGAAGAGACAGAAGATGGAGTCCATCACTTTCTCTTTAGAGGATCAATCGGAGAGTGGTGACCATGGGATGGAAGCCCTCGTGGTCACGATTGATATTATGGGGACCGATGTCCAAAGAGTTATGGTGGACACCGGGAGCAGTGTTAAAGTCCTTTATTTAGACGTATTTGAGAAGCTGAAGTTGGACAAGAGCGAGCTAATTCCGGTCGGCGTACCCTTGTCAGGATTTACCGGGGCCCTCATTCGGCCAGAAGGAAAAATTATGCTCCCGGTCGAGATCGGCACCCCGCCCAAATCTGTGAAGACCGAAATGGAATTCGTTGTGGTTAACCTCCATTGTGTCCACAATGTCATCCTGGGCCGACCGGCTATCATGAAGGTCGGCGGAATCATTTCCATGCCGCATCTGTGCATGAAGATCCCCATCCCGAACGGGGTTGGAGTTGTACGCGGTGATGTCCAGACTGCGAAGAAATGTTATACCCGAGCCGTTAACAAGCGTGATACTGGCACGTCCTCTCGGGTAAATACTATCGTCAAGGAAGCTACCAGTGACCGGAAGGAGCAACCCGAGCCTTCCGAAGAAATTGAAGAAGTCCCCTTGTCCGAGGAACAGTCTGACAAGAAGATCAAGATCGGTCGGGCCCTTACCCCCGAGCTACGACTGGAGGTACTAGCAATCCTCCGGGAATTTGCCAACATCTTTGCGTGGGGGCCCGAAGATATGCCCGGGATCGATCGCACCGTTATTTGTCACAAACTTGCTGTAGATCCCGCGGCAAAACTGGTCGTGCAGAAGACTCGGCACCTATCCTCCGACCGCCGAGAGTTTGTTAGAGAAGAGGTCAAGAAAATGGCGGCGATCGAGCACATCCGATCGGTTATTTATCCCGAGTGGGTGGCTAATATTGTCCTTGTTCTTAAGCCCCCAGCCTGGAAGATGTGCATCGACTTCACGGACCTCAACAAAGCCTGCCCGCTCGACCCGTACCGTCTCCCGAGTATTCACCAAATGGTCGATGAGACGGCCGGGGCCGAGCTCATGAGCTTCATGGATGCATTTAAGGGTTACCACTAGATAATGATGCACCATGAAGATGAGAGCAAGACAGCCTTCGTTACCCCGGATGGATTGTACTGTTACCGAGTGATGCCGTTCGGCCTCCGCAATGCAGGAGCAACATATCAGAGGATGATCAACATGCTCTTTGCGGATCTTCTAGGCCGAACGATGGGAGCTTACATCGATGATATGCTGGTTAAGAGTCGGGACCGAGCCGACCACACTCGAGATCTCCGGGAGTGTTTTCAGATCATGAGGAGGTACCAGCTATGATTGAACCCTAACAAGTGCACATTTGCGGTTCAAACAGGAAAGTTCCTCGGCTACATGATGACCAAAAGAGGAATCGAGCCTAACCCTGCCAAGGTCAAAGCTATTCTGGATATGCAACCGCCCACAACCGTTCGGGAGGTGCAACAGTTGACCGGCCGATTGGCAGCTTTGAGCCGTTTCCTCTCAAAACATGCCGAGCGCGCCTTACCATTCTTTAAGGTATTGCGCAAAGTTAATGGATTCGTCTGGGACGATGAGTGCCGAGCGGCTTTTGACAAATTGAAGGAATATCTGATGTCCCCAATCATATTATCAAAGCCCGAGCTCGGAGAAGAGCTAGATGTTTACCTCGCTGTGAGCGTGGTTTTATGCCGGACAGATTCGGAGGGAGTCCAGCGACCGGTTTACTACGTGAGCCACGCGCTCCATGGTCTCGAGCTCCAGCACTCCCGGCTAGAGAAGGTAGTCTATGCTCTGTATATAGCTGCGAAGAAGTTAGCTCCCTACTTTCAAGGTAGAGTCATCCATGTGTTGACCGATCAGCCGATCGGACCAGTTCTCTGAACCGCTTCTTCTTCAGGGTGCTTAGTCAAGTGGGCGCTCATGTTGACTCAGTATGCCATTGAGTACCGACCACGATCGGCAATAAAGGGTCAAGCGTTGGCAGACTTCTTGGTCGAGTGCACCGCTCGGGAGACCCGACCCCAGAGGTTGATGATCCCGAGGCGGCGTGGTGGTCATTGGCCACCGATGGATCAAGTAGCAAAAAATGAGCAGGAGGAGGGGTCGTGGTCACGAGCCCGGAAGGCTTCAAGGTGTATTTCGCATTGATGTATCAGTTCCATCCAACCAACAACAAAGCCGAGTATGAGGCCTTTGTTAATGGCCTACAATGCGCTCGGGACTTGGGGGCTGAATATATCCGGGTTCAGACCGATTCAGCACTGGTGGTCGGGCAGGTCCTGGGTGATTACGAAGTAAATGGTGAGCGATTGCAGGCTTACCGGGACCTCGCTATGGAAAAGCTCACTTTGTTCCGGGGATACACTGTTTGACATGTTCCCCGACTAGACAACGCTGATGTGGACATCTTGTCTAAGTTGGCCCAAGACGCCCCGGAACACATGTCAAAGATCGCTTGGATCCTGATGATCCCGAGGCATATCATACACCGGTTGCCAGTCGCACCCATCCAACCGGCGGAAGACACTTGGATCTCAGATCTGATAAAATATCTCTAGCACGGTCGCTTACCAGACGACCCCCAACGTGCTCGGAAGGCCAAGCTCAGAGCTCCAAGGTTTCAGGTTCAAGAAGGCCGTTTGTATAGGCGGTCGTATGGAGGCCCGCTCATGCGCTTTTTGACTTCGTTTGAAGTAGATTTGGTAATGAAGGAATTGCATTAGGGCATCTGCTCGTCGCATCAAGGAGGCCGATCACTAGCTCGCCGTATTATGGTGATCGAGTATTGCTGGCCGTCTATTCAGCTTGATTGTGAGAAGCTCGCAAGAGGGTGTGAGACATGCCAGTTGTTTGCTCGGATGCCCGGACGACCGGCCACATTCTATCAGCCGGTCACGACTGCAATTCCTTTTACTAGGTGGGGGGTGGACATTCTGGGGCCATTTCCACAACTATCCGGTTGGAGACGGTTCGTCATCGTCGCAATTGATTATTTCTCTAAGTGGATCGAGGCCGAGCCATTAGCCACGATCACTTTCCAGCAGTGCGCCCGGTTTCTTTGGCGCAACGTCATTTCTCGGTTCGACGTGCCCGTTCATCTCATCAGCGACAACGGCCGGCAGTTCGTCAGCCAATATTTTCAGAATTTCCTTGCAACGATCGGCACAACCTCTATACGATCGTCGGTTGCTTATCCCCAAGGGAATGGGCAAGTTGAGAATGCCAATCGGACAATTTTGGAAGGGTTGAAGAAGAAGTTGCACTCCGCTGGCCGAAGCTGGGCCGATGAGCTCCCTTATGTTCTCTGGACCTACCGCACGACCCCGAGGGAAGTAACTTTGGAGACGCCATTTGCGCTAGTATATGGGGCTGAGGCTTGTCTACCGATCGAGGCGTGGATCACGACCGCCAGGGAGCGATCTTATAATGCTGAGGAAAATGAACACTCCATGGTCGTGGATCTAGACGGGGTCGAGGAAAAGAGAGAGCTAGCCGCTCGGCGTATGACCGAGTACCAGAAGAGAGTTAAGGGCTCAAAAGAAGTCCGGGTTAACCCTCGATATTTTCAAGTGGGAGACTATGTTCTATGACGTCGGGAGGCAAGTCAACCGTTGGAAGGGGGAAAGTTAGCTCAGAACTGGGAAGGCCCCTATATTGTCACAGCCGTCGTGCGCCCGGGAACTTACCGGTTGGAGACAACGACCGGGAGACAGATCGAGGGCACATGGAACTCGGAGAACCTCGTCTTATTCAGACATTAGTCCTTTTATGTAATAGTAACTGGAATGGGGGCTATACCTGCGTGTAAGCCCGACCATCGTTAATTGCTTGTAAATATTGTAAATAATTAACCGTCTGCGCATAGGAATTATCAATGTATATACGATCGGTGATTGCTTGACCGTTTGCACATGGTGGCCCGATCGGTTTTTTCTTATCGCTTGAGTATGAAGTAGATTGCTTTAGGTCTGCTTCACCAATCGGCCTTGTTCGTGGTTCACCCGAGCGAGACTCAGTTTCAACGAACGAAGAGGGGCGAAAAGTCCCACATCACCTCTCCCTCGGTCCCGACCGATAGGGGTATACAACTAATTGGCTCTAATAGCCATCTATATCTTGACCGGGCGAATATTAACGACCGGCTAAATGCGCTCATCTTCGGCGGACATTCGGGTCACGCCATCGATCTGGGAAACCAAAGCTACTACAAGATCTCCCCGATCACTGTAACTTCTTTCCACTGTCGCACTCACTCGTGCCTTGTGAGCTCAACAGTGTGGGAGCTAAGGTGAAAGAAGGAAGCACGAGGCCGAGCAATCGGGTAAGTCCCGAACGAAAAGGCCAACAAATCTTTGGTCGGGACACGCCCGACCAGGCCATTGGGCCAAGGGGTCGGGCAGTCGACAACTATCATGCAAATAAAAATAGAAATGCAAAAACCCGAACGAGACAAGTTTGGCAAAAATAATTTCATTAATCATTCAAAATATGCCCGGTACAAATCGGGACCGGGCTCCCGATGGAGTCTACAACAAAAAACAAAGGTCGGAAGCTACACGACCTTGTTTACTTCTCCGCGGCATCGCTTGGCTTGGCTGCATCCTCGGGGCCGAAGGGAGACGGGCCGGGATCGAGGACCTCGTCGGGAAGGGTCGTCAAGACCAGCTGCAGGTCGTCGCCCTCAAGCACTTCTTCCATTATCGCTCGGGTCTTGGCGCACATCTTCCTTTGACCGGACTTAAAGGCCCAATGCCCGAAAGTCCAGATCAGGTCTTCCCCGATCTTGTTCTTCCTCAGCTCGTGGAAGAACTTCTTGCCTGACACTTCGACCCGGCAAAGGAACCTTGCTAGGTCACCAATATTGCCCAGTCGGGCTTTAAGCTCCCCAGCTTCCCCGAGCGCCTTCCGGGCGGCCTTCTCAGCGATCTCCTAGGCCCCCTTCGCTTTCTTTAGTTCGGCCTGGAGCTCGGAGATCTCCACCGCTCGCCGGTCGACGATTTTCTTCAGCGACTCGGCCTCGTTGGCCAACAGCGCTTGACGCTGAAGGATTTGGGCCGCTCGAGATGCCTGGGGGAAATGACGTGTTAGCTCAAGCGCAATACTTATACTATCTAGAATCAAAGAAAAAGAAGGCCTTACCTCGATCAGGTCCTGGCCGAGCCTTTCAGCCACCTGAGCGGGAGTCATCTTTGAAAGGTCCTCCTTAATCGGCCGGAGGTTACCGATCTGCATAAGGATGGACGCATCCCCTGCTGTAATCCCGACTGGAGGGCTCGGGCTGCCTTGCTTCCTGCGACGCTTCAACGCGCCGACATCTTCGGGGTTCTTCCCGACCACCTTCTCTTTGCCCTTCTGGGTTGTCGTCCGGGAGACAAGAAGGTCGGACGTCTCAACCACGCCCCTATCCGTCGTGGTGGTGGTTGTTGCGCCCAAAGGATGACCAACCGGGATCTGTTGGTCTCCAGATGACCCGGTCGCGACTTTCTTCTTCCCGAGCGAGATCTTGGCTCGGGGGGCTCGGGGTGCATCCGCCTCGTCAAAGTTGTGCGTAGGAGCCATCTCTGCGAACAAAGAACAAACAGTGAGACTGGGATCAAAACGCAATCGGGGAGTTAGGGTCGGGGATGTTTGGTTAGCGTTAGACCTTCATTCGCCGACTCGACCCGAGCAGCCGCCCTTGCGATCGTCACGCCTGTTGGCTCGGGTGTATACTTCTCTTCGAAGTCGTACCGCGGCGACGGCAGTCGGGCCTCGTCGTAACTCTCCCTTGATCGGAAGATCTTGTACTCGTGGATCTCGCTAGAGATCTTGGAGACGGCGTCCCGGCTAAGTCTCGACCGGCGTGACTTGCTTCCGATAGTGGGTGCTCCACGTCCTCTTGACCGGGAGAATCCACGGGTCGTACTTGACCGAAAAGATTATGTTCTTCCAGCCCTTGTTGTTCCCGGGCAGATGGTCGATCGAACACAGCTCTGCTCGGGATTGAATCATCAGAAACCCGCCCCCGTATTTTGGCGCTAGGGTCTTCACTTGATAGATGAAGTTAAACAACTCCATCGAGCACATTACCTTGTGCCGAGCACAGATCTGCAGGAAGCATGCCAAGATCCGGTGTGCGTTCGGGCATATCTGGGCTGGGAGTACATGGTAGTAGCCCAGGAACGCGGTCAAGAGGGCGGAGAAGGGGAGCGTGATCGGGACCTGCAGCAAATCGTAGTGCATCCCGATCCATTTGCCCTGATGGCGCTCGATTATGTTGCCCAGATGCCATCGGGTGTCGAAATTCACCCGACCGTTGAGCATAGCGGTAATCTTTGCTGCTTCCCCAGTCGTCAGCAAGCACTCTTGCTGCTCAACGCTCTCGCTGTTCAAGAAGACGAATTCTTCAGCGGCCGGTGCGGCTAGGTCTTCTTCGACCGGGT
Source organism: Ipomoea nil (assembly GCF_001879475.1). NCBI lineage: Eukaryota > Viridiplantae > Streptophyta > Magnoliopsida > Solanales > Convolvulaceae > Ipomoea > Ipomoea nil. The sequence continues at coordinate 263,604 of NW_017619158.1, read as the reverse complement.
CTAGTGTGGCCTCCCGATCGCTTTCCGGAGAGGCGGCCTGGGGATACACCCCAATAACCCGGGTCGGGGTTTCTCGAGCGGTTTCAGTCGAGCATTGCTCGCTCGTGGAGGTTTCGCCACTACTGCTGCCTGAGCTGCTCGAGCTGGACAACGAGCCGGACGAGCTTTGTTGCTCAGACGTTTTCCTTGTTCGTTGAACGATCTCTGGTGATGACGCTTCTATATCCACCTCTTCGCTTAACTGCTCGACCGCGTCATCGTAATCCGCGCCCGATATATTTTGGCTATCGGAGTTTGACATCTCTTTTTTCCTAAACGGGCGGTCGGGATTTCAGTAGGGGTCGTGTAACACCCAGTGTTACGGCCTTCAATCCCGGATTAATTATTTAATTAATCCCGTTAATAATAATTAAATATGATTTAATTATGTTAGGTTTACCTTTAATTAATTAGTAAGGTCCACCATGAACCGTGGACCCTTGCCCGAATAAGAATCTTAAGCCTGTTAGGAATAAAGGAAGTAGGCCTTTTACTATTCAGATTATGATTAGGATCCTCTTTAATTAATATGGTCCACTATGGACCATGGACCCTTATCCCTAAAACAAGCCCTAGCCCTATAAGGAATAGAATTAGTAAACCCATACCATTCAGGCACTAACTAGGAGTCTTAAATATATAAATAGGGAACTTAGGAGGCACCAAGAATCCCCACCACAATAATCTCTCACCACCCAAAGAGTTCCAAGAATCCCCTTAGGAGAAATCAAGAAATCAAGAAAGCTTAAAGAAAGATCCTTCATAGCCAAGGAATTAATTAAGGCTAAGAGGTAACCCATGTCTCAACAAAACCTATTTTCATAGCTATGATTCCCCCTTAGGGTTTCCCCCATATTATTGTGATTGGCGAGATATTATGATGATTATTGATGTTTGACGTGATGATCCCATGAGGGATCTTGATAATCTTGATATTGGGAGATTCTTGATGATTATATGGTGTTCTTGATGATTATGTGTTGTTCTTGATAATTGTGTGATGCTCTTGATGTTTATGTGTTATTCTTACCGAATCTTGCAATTAGAAGACGAACCGTATTCTTGTTGATATAAAAGTGATTAGAACCCTAGGTTGTATCGTATGACCTTATTCTTGGATTATCGGGTGGGGAAATCGCATGTTTGGGTGTTGATTATATTTAGAAAAGCATGATAGGTTATGTGCCGTTTGTTTCTTGTATTTGATTCGTTAATTGTCTACGTGTTGTCGTTAATTGCGTTGTAAAGTGTCTAAGCATGGTTTCGGGTTCCACAACGGTTCCCGGGGCGTAAAGTGTGTGAAAAGAGTCAGTGGGGGTAGGTGGGGGGTAAGGGACCCGCCACCTACCCACGGCCGTGAAACACCGCCCGGCAGCGGGTAGTCGGCGGGCGGGCAGCTGCCCGCCGGCGAACCGCTGCCCGGAACAGTAATTCCGGCGGGCAGCCGGCGGGTGGCCCCCCACCCACCGGCTACCCGCTGGAAATTTCCCCAATTTGGGTTCCCGGCTTCCCCATTTGATGTTCCCCCGATCCCCGTGGTGTCCCAACGGACTCCGTTCATCGTGCCTATGTCTAGTTTGATATTTCGGGTACCGTTCGTAGGTTTACGAGTCTATTATATTGCATGCTAGTTGAATTGGTATCCCGTTGACCTAGGTGGTAGAAGTATGAACCCCTTAGGACTATTCCTAGTATGTGATGGGTCACGCATAGGTTTTGTTATACGTTTTCTCCCCCTTCCCAATGTGTAATGTGGGTTGCATGTGCTTGCTATGTGTTATGTGTGTGTGTTACCCCAATTCGGTTGCGATCGGATTGGTTATCCTGAGCTGCGGTTCAGAAGCTGGCTGCGGTCAGATTGATACTCTTGGGCTGCGGTCCACCGTTTGGTTGCGATCAAACGTTTCTATACGAGCTGCGGTTCGTCCTTTTTTCCTGGCTGCGGTCAGATGACATTCTCTTGGGCTGCGGTCAACTGTTTGGTTGCGATCAAACACTATGATGAGCTGCGGTTCATCGGTCGGTTGCGATCGACCCCTCCGTGTTGCGATACGGGGCAGGGTGCTGCGGGGCCGTGTCAGAGCTATATGCGCTGACCCTCATGTATGGGCATGCGATTGGTCCTGTGGCGCCAACAAAGTGTGTTATGTGTGGTGACATGGACGAGTTGTGATTACGAGTGTCTTGGGGGATGTGACTATGCGATTTATATTGGGGATTGTTCATGTTGGGTTATGATCATTGTTTATGCTTTGCCTTATCTGTTGTGAACTGCATATGCTCGTTATAACTGTTGCTTGTGTCTGGCCTTATCTGTCGAGTCATTCCCGGTTTTTAAAGCTAGAGTTCGTAGGATATATCTTCATGCTCAAAATGGTTTTCGTATATCTATATATATCTCTATATGTATTGTATTTCAACGCGTTGGAGTGGGTTACCAGCATCTCTCGCTGAACAGATATATTTGGCTTTCAGGCACAGAAGATTAAGTCACTGGAGTGCGCTAGAACTTAGAAGTAGATAGTTTCCCTTTTGGCCTGCGTGCCACGTTTACGTATTTACGATTTGAGGATATTAGTTAGTTAGCCTGTGCACTTGGGTTCTCTAGCCCAGGTGTGGCATAGCACCCCGAACGCTTGTATTTATATCTTGGGATTTAATAAGATTCTACCTTTATTATAAGTTTTAAATGTCTTGAAAATCTGGGGTGTTACAGTTGGTATCAGAGCTTAAGTTTGACCCTAGGATAAGACTCTTAAGACCGGACTTTAGGACACTAGGCTTGAACTCTAGGTACTTAGGAACATAGGATCCAGGAATCTTAGGACGCGCAGTGAGATTGTGAAACCTACACATAACCTCCTCTCACTTCATCCCTCTCTAACTTAAAGGAACCTCCCCCTACGCTTACCACACCAGGTAAGGGTGCGAATAGATAAGTTTACTTCCACAACTGGGTAACGTACACTTACCCGATAAATCACCTCGTCCTAACTCCCGTCAAAAGACTTGACAAGGACCCTGACCAAAGAAAAGGAAGATTTGGATGACTACTAAGAAGAGGCGTTACAGTCAGGACTGCTAAAAGGGACGGACTGCAATACGCACCAACCCAGGGTAACCACGATAACCCCCGAGTCAGACAAATGACATGCACCTTCCGACAAGTTGCCTTATCTCGGCAAACCCGGGTTGCGGCTACAACAAACAGGAAGGAGAACTAGGACACCTATTAAAGTAGCGAAGGAACGACACCATTAGTCGAATCCTTGGGTGCAAGGTAAGTATATCGCGACACCTTGCGACCCCACCACCCCAATTTAAAATATCATCCGCCCTGAAACCCCAGCATCTTGATACCCCTATTTGTTGAAAACTCACACCCCGAATCCTTAATTACCTTAAGAGCAAATTCGCAACCGTCATGACCTTGCTCACCCTTTGTTGCGCTTAACCCAAACCCTCGGAAACCCTAAATTGTTATTGCCCTTACTCTAAGTTCATATCCCCACTCCGTTTGGAAACCCTGTTAAAAACCGTAGAGCAGCATAAGGCCCTTACCCTGCCCAGGGGCGTGAAGAACCGACATTCATTGATTCAATATTAAAATAAATTGTTAGATAGGAATCAGCGAAGTAGGTGGAGGTTACGAATACGTATCACCCCACCCTTGCACGAAAACCGTGAAGGCTTCACGAGAAACCATAGCCTATACGTACGCCACCGAAGAACGCCATGCATTGACAAGAGCGGGCAAACAAATACGTTCAATGTGTCAGGGGCCCTCGCTACAGAAAACATCGTCAAATAGGTGCAACAGGCCGAACCTCAAGGAGGACATAAAGCCTTGCTAAGAATTTCATCCACCAAGGAAGGGATGAAACCCAATAGAACAAGAAAGACTAACCCGAAACCCCCCTTACCCTTAAGAACCCTCGGCAAGGATTAGGAGTCAAGACCTAGGGGTTTGACCCACTAAACCGACTGGGTCCAGACTTCTGGACATCCGAGGGGAACGTGCACGGAAACCATCACGAGAATTCCCCTGGAAGCCATAGAGATGAAGGGGACTTCGACACGGGAAGAGAAGATCAAACGAAAATCTTAGAATCAAACAAAGCCAAGGAAAAGGGATCACCAGTTCGACTGCACGCTACAACCAAGCCCCAAACAGGCATAATCACTCGAAGCCAAGAGTCCTTAGCCCCTTTCCCTCCCCTTGCCAATCAAGTACCATTTCGTTAAAGAATCCGTCCTATCACTCCAAACCTCGCTCTTGATCCCTCATTACAGACAAACCTGTACAAGGTGGCAACCTTCCTCCCTGTATTACGACCTTGAGACATCGACCCTATCCGCCCCTCGACTTTGAAACCTAGCCCTTGCACTTCTTACACCCCTTTAAACCCAGACCAAGAAAACATAGATATATATATGTATGTATATCTACCTCTAGAACTCGTGCTTAAGGATCAATGAACATTGTACGATGGGTCATCCTATGTATCCAAGTCCCTTTTATTGTGCACAAGGGCATGGGACTTGTCAGGACATGAATCTGTGCATTTTTGTGGTCTTTCCCGAAGGAATTGACTATTCCTAGTCACTTTCCCGCGGGTCCCCAACGGGTCCTTGACGGGACCTTGGCGGGTCCTTGGCAGGAGCTTGGCAGGCGGACGACCGCCCACCTCGCGCCCACTGGTACAATGTGCTGATTTCTTAACCCCTCATTTTATTGATTTGTGGCGCACTTGTGTGCCTCGATTGAGGAATGTGAGTCTTGGGTAAGGAACCATGGACCACCCAAACATAGTGTCCTACGTAAAAGACCTTGACGCACGAGACACCATCGGGAAATCACAATCAATTACATTGCACGAGTAATTGAAATCGGATCCTACGATACAACCGACTAGGGATGTTTGGCGTAAAGGATTGCGCAAACCAAGGAGGCGAGTCGGGAACTCGTACTAAGAACCCATGAAAACCTTAAAAGTCAAAATGCTAAGGAGGGACCCGGACTCCTCCAAACCATGGACATCGTTCGAGCAAATCAGAGGACTCCTTACAAGTTGTATGGAATCAAGAACTACGTAGCCCATGGTGCAAAGCAAAAGGGTGAAGAACACATTCGCACCAAGACTTCAAGGGTCATTAAGGACCCACAAGGAAATGAGGTGACTCGTAAAGTCGCCGAGTCATCCCACAACGAGATTTGGTAACCGACTGCGCTTTAAAAGAAAAAGGGCACGCAAGGACACCTTCATCATTAAAAATAACACAAACAGGGCACAACAATGCCGAACCTCGGGTAAGACATGAAGTCTTACTAAGAATTTCATCCACTAAAGAGGAGATGAAATTCAATAAGAAGAGAAATTCAACCCAAAGTCCATCGACTCCAAAGAGACTTTGGGAAGAATTTGGGAAGTGCGCCCTAAGAGATTGGCTTGGTTGACCCAACTCGGTCAAGACCTTGGGCGCATTAAAGAAGTAAGTGTTGAATCACCACGGGAAATTCCCTCAAGAAAGAAGAGAAGGATGAAACCCTTAGCCTGGGAAGCAAGGTCTAACAAGGATCTTAAAGTCAAGCAAGCACCAACACCAAGGAAGGAGGATCATCAGCTCATCGGCGCATCGTGATCAAAGCATCTAACCAGATTATTCACTTGGGATCGAGAAACCTTAACCCATCCTAGCCGAATTCCTTTCCCTCCATCGGAAAATCGGCCCCTTCCTTATTTCAAAACCCTTTCTACCCTTCAGACCCCATTCTCAATCCCATGTTTTAACGATTCCATACAAGTTGCAACCTCGAAAACTCGATCCTAATTCCTGAATTCACCGTGTCCTCAAGTTTGAAACCCACTCTTTTAGCCCTGTAAACCTAATCATTCCCAAAAACCCAACACACATAGGCGTGCAAGTATACAATTTCCCCGTGGAATACCTTCTCTATAGGACCACGGTTCTTCTCTTGACTCGTTAATCCTGCAATGATTTCCAAGCTTCGGGGACGAAGCTTCTCGTAAGGGGGGGAGCGTGTAACACCCTGTGTTACGGCCTTCAATCCCGGATTAATTATTTAATTAATCCCGTTAATAATAATTAAATATGATTTAATTATGTTAGGTTTACCTTTAATTAATTAGTAAGGTCCACCATGAACCGTGGACCCTTGCCCGAATAAGAATCTTAAGCCTGTTAGGAATAAAGGAAGTAGGCCTTTTACTATTCAGATTATGATTAGGATCCTCTTTAATTAATATGGTCCACTATGGACCATGGACCCTTATCCCTAAAACAAGCCCTAGCCCTATAAGGAATAGAATTAGTAAACCCATACCATTCAGGCACTAACTAGGAGTCTTAAATATATAAATAGGGAACTTAGGAGGCACCAAGAATCCCCACCACAATAATCTCTCACCACCCAAAGAGTTCCAAGAATCCCCTTAGGAGAAATCAAGAAATCAAGAAAGCTTAAAGAAAGATCCTTCATAGCCAAGGAATTAATTAAGGCTAAGAGGTAACCCATGTCTCAACAAAACCTATTTTCATAGCTATGATTCCCCCTTAGGGTTTCCCCCATATTATTGTGATTGGCGAGATATGATGATGATTATTGATGTTTGACGTGATGATCCCATGAGGGATCTTGATAATCTTGATATTGGGAGATTCTTGATGATTATATGGAGTTCTTGATGATTATGTGCTGTTCTTGATAATTGTGTGATGCTCTTGATGTTTATGTGTTATTCTTACCGAATCTTGCAATTAGAAGACGAACCGTATTCTTGTTGATATAAAAGTGATTAGAACCCTAGGTTGTATCGTATGACCTTATTCTTGGATTATCGGGTGGGGAAATCGCATGTTTGGGTGTTGATTATATTTAGAAAAGCATGATAGGTTATGTGCCGTTCGTTTCTTGTATTTGATTCGTTAATTGTCTACGTGTTGTCGTTAATTGCGTTGTAAAGTGTCTAAGCATGGTTTCGGGTTCCACAACGGTTCCCGGGGCGTAAAGTGTAACACCCCGTGTTACGAATCCTAAAACCAACTGATTAATTAATTAATTAAATTAATAACCCCGGAGAAAGAATAAATTATAATGGTTAATTAGGGAAAAAGGCCACCATAGCCCATGGGCCCAATTATGTAAACCCAACCCCTAAACCCAATAGGAATAAACTCTAAATAAACCCTTGGATCTATAAATAGGGAACTTAGGGAGCACCTAGAACCCCCACACGCCTAGACGCCCCATCACCCCAGGAGAGCTCCAAGAATTCCCTTAGAAGAAATCAAGAAAGCAAGAAAGCTTAAAGAAAGATCCTTCATAGCCAAGGAATTAATTAAGGCTAAGAGGTAACCCATGTCTCAACAAAACCTATTTTCATAGCTATGATTTCCCCTTAGGGTTTCCCCCATATGATTGTGAATGGCGAGATTATGGTAATTATTATTGATGTTGATTTGATGATTCCATGGGGAATCTTGATAATCTTGATAATTGGGAGTTTCTTGATAATGATGATATTCTTGATGATTATGTGGAGTTCTCAATGATTATGTGTTGTTCTTGATGATTATGTGATGCTCTTGATGCTTATGTGTTATTCTTACCGAATCTTGCAATTAGAAGACGAATCGTATTCTTGTTGATATAAAAGTGATTAGAACCCTAGGTTGTATCGTATGATATTATTCTTGGATTATCGGGTGGGGAAATCGCATGTTTGGGTGTTGATTATGTTTAGGAAAGCATGATAGGTTAGGTGCCGTTCGTTTCTCGTATTTGATCCGTTAATTGCCTACGTGTTGTCGTTAATTACGTTGTAAAGTGTCTAAGCATGGTTTCGGGTTCCACAACGGTTCCCGGGGCGAAAAGTTGATGAAAAGGGTCAGTGGGGGGTAGGGGACCCGCCACCTACCCACGGCCGAGAACACTGTTCCGGCAGCGGGCAGCCGGCGGGCGGGCAGCTACCCGCCGGCGACCCGCTGCCCGGAACAGTATTGTCCGGCGGGCAGCCGGCGGGTGGACCCCCACCCACCGGCTACCCGCTGGATTCTTCCCCCCCTCGGGACCCCGGCTTCCCCGTTTGATGTTTCCCCGATCCCCGTGGTGTCCCAACGGACCCCGTTTGTCGTGCCTATGTCTAGTTTGGTATTTCGGGTACCGTTCGTAGGTTTATGAGTCGATTAGATTGCATGCTAGTTGAATTGGTACCCCGTTGACCTAGGTGGAAGAAGTATGAACCCCTTAGGACTATTCTTAGTTGGTGATGGTTCACGCATAGGTTTATTTATACGTTCATTCCCCTTCCCAACGTGTAATGTGGGTTGTATGTGCTTGCTATGTGTTATGTGTGCGTGTTGCCCCAATTCGGTTGCGATCGGATTGGTTATTCCTGAGCTGCGGTTCAGAAGCCGGCTACAGTCAGATGGGAATTCCTGGCTGCAGTCGGATGACGGTATCCTGGGCTGCGGTCCAGAAGCTGGTTGTAGTCAGATGGGAATTCCTGGCTGCAATCAGATGACATTTTCCCGAGCTGCGGTTCGGAGGCTGGCTGTAGTCAGATGGGAATTCCTGGCTACAGTCAGATTACACATTCTTATGAGCTGCGGTTCATCGGTCGGTTGCGATCGACCCCTCCGTGTTGTGATACGGGGCAGGGTGCTGCGGGGCCGTGTCAGAGCTATACGCGCTGACCCTCATGTATGGGCATGCGATTGGTCCTGTGGCGCCAACAAAATGTGCTATGTGTTGAGATATGGAAGAGTTGTGGTTATGAGTATCTTGACGGAGTGACTATGGGATTTATATTGGGGATTGTTTATGATGGGTTATGATTATTGTTTATACTTTGCCTTACCTGCCTTATCTATTGTGAACTGCATATGCTCGTTATAACTGTTGCTTGTGTCCGGCCTTATCTGTCGAGTCATTCCCGGTTTTAAAGCTAGAGTTCGTAGGATATATCTTCATGCTCAAAATGGTTTTCGTATATCTATATATATCTCTATATGTATTGTATTTCAACGCGTTGAAGTGGGTTACCAGCATCTCTCGCTGAACAGATATATTTGGCTTTCAGGCACAGAAGAATAAGTCACTGGAGAGCGCTAGTACTCGGAACGTAGAAGTAGTTAGTCCCCTTTCGGCCTGCGTGCCATATTATGCATTTACATTATTGAGGATATTAGTTAGTTAGCCTGTGCACCTGGGTTCTCCAGCTCAGGTGTGGCATAGCACCCCGTACACTTGTATTATGTTTTGGGATTTAATGAGATAATACCTTTATTTTATAAGTTTTAAATATCTTGAAAATCTGGGGTGTTACATAAAGTGTGTGAAAAGAGTCAGTGGGGGGTAGGGGACCCGCCACCTACCCACGGCCGTGAAACACCGCCCGGCAGCGGGTAGCCGGCGGGCGGGCAGCTGCCCGCCGGCGACGCGCTGCACGGAACAGTAATTCCGGCGGGCAGCCGGCGGGTGGCCCCCCACCCACCGGCTACCCGCTGGAAATTTCCCCAATTTGGGTTCCCGGCTTCCCCGTTTGATGTTCCCCCGATCCCCGTGGTGTCCCAACGGACTCCGTTCATCGTGCCTATGTCTAGTTTGATATTTCGGGTGCCGTTCGTAGGTTTACGAGTCTATTATATTGCATGCTAGTTGAATTGGTATCCCGTTGACCTAGGTGGTAGAAGTATGAACCCCTTAGGACTATTCCTAGTATGTGATGGGTCACGCATAGGTTTTGTTATACGTTTTCTCCCCCTTCCCAATGTGTAATGTGGATTGCATGTGCTTGCTATGTGTTATGTGTGTGTGTTACCCCAATTCGGTTGCGATCGGATTGGTTATCCTGAGCTGCGGTTCAGAAGCTGGCTGCGGTCAGATTGATACTCTTGGGCTGCGGTCCACCGTTTGGTTGCGATCAAACGTTTCTATACGAGCTGCGGTTCGTCCTTTTTTCCTGGCTGCGGTCAGATGACATTCTCTTGGGCTGCGGTCCACTGTTTGGTTGCGATCAAACACTATGATGAGCTGCGGTTCATCGGTCGGTTGCGATCGACCCCTCTGTGTTGCGATACGGGGCAGGGTGCTGCGGGGCCGTGTCAGAGCTATATGCGCTGACCCTCATGTATGGGCATGCGATTGGTCCTGTGGCGCCAACAAAGTGTGTTATGTGTGGTGACATGGACGAGTTGTGATTACGAGTGTCTTGGGGGATGTGACTATGCGATTTATATTGGGGATTGTTCATGTTGGGTTATGATCATTGTTTATGCTTTGCCTTATCTGCCTTATCTGTTGTGAACTGCATATGCTCGTTATAACTGTTGCTTGTGTCTGGCCTTATCTGTCGAGTCATTCCCGGTTTTTAAAGCTAGAGTTCGTAGGATATATCTTCATGCTCAAAATGGTTTTCGTATATCTATATATATCTCTATATGTATTGTATTTCAACGCGTTGGAGTGGGTTACCATCATCTCTCGCTGAACAGATATATTTGGTTTTCAGGCACAAAAGATTAAGTCACTGGAGTGCGCTAGAACTTAGAAGTAGATAGTTTCCCTTTTAGCATGCGTGCCACGTTTACGTATTTACGCTTTGAGGATATTAGTTAGTTAGCCTGTGCACTTGGGTTCTCTAGCCCAGGTGTGGCATAGCACCCCGAACGCTTGTATTTATATCTTGGGATTTAATAAGATTCTACCTTTATTATAAGTTTTAAATGTCTTGAAAATCTGGGGTGTTACAGGTCGGGTACGAGCCGATCGTGGTTAGTCAAGGTCCGAAGGTGGCCTCTACGTGCTAAAGTAAAAGGCAGTAAGGAAAAGTAAGGGATAGAGAACTTACCGAATGATCAGAGTTGGTTGGAGAAGGTTGAAATCTGAATGCTCGATCGATGCTTTGAGTGCTCGCTCGGGACGCTCCGATCGACTGGAAGGGTTGGTGGAAGTTCAAATGAATCTCAGAAGGGCCTATTTATAGGAAAATATTTGGGCGAGAAACGGCCCACTTGCGCGAGGTGACCGTTCCAGACTCCGAGGCGACCGTTGCAGTCTCTGAGGCGCGCAGAAGTCAACACGTGGCACGACAGGTGACAGCTGTCCGGTTGGGTTTGGCGGCGGCTGATTGGACGTTTCCATCCCGTCTCGTTTTTTCCTGAGCAGTTAAAAAGGCCTGGGCTGGGGGGCTCTTGGTAGGGAATACCCCGACCGACATGCCACGTGTTTTATTGTTGTTTATGCAGGTTTACACGTCGGACATTCCTTAAGGAAGCCGGTCGTACCCAATCGGCGTACCTCCCGACCGATGTCTTCAGCACCCGGTTGATGGCCCTTAAGCGAGAGATTTGAGAAGAAGCACGTGGCAACGTTACGTGCTGACAGGCAGGGCTCGCGGGGTGATGACACGTGGGTGCTACGTGGGTTACATGCCAGCCGGTCGGTCAGAATTGTGTCTCCGGCCTAGCGGCTATAAATACCCACAGCGACCACAGTGTGAGGGGCTTTTGAGACGATCGATAGGCTATTCACAGAGCTGCCCGACCCGCAGTCAGTCGGCCATCGGAATAGCCATTTTAGATTGTATTAGGTCCTTCATTGATCAATAAAGTCTTTATTTGCTTTACTTGATCTTCTTTAGTATCTTGACCGCCCTACGTGGAATTTGTACTATAAGATATTATTATGTTCCAAAAGGACTAAAGAGTGGTCAAGTGAGTGAAACATTATTTGATGATCATTATAGAGTTTGATTTTTGTCAGCACTCTTTCGAATTTTGGGCACATATAAAATAATGATTGCAAAATTTCTCTTCACTAAAAAAATAAAAAATAAAGTGAAGACATCTTGATAATGGATTGATCGAGATTAGCCTAAAGAATGTTTTGTGAAAATCATTTTCCAAGAACAAAGACCACATTAAACAAATTAAAAATGGGAGAAATCTTAGAATACATCATATGATGTCATAAAGGATATGCCAACTCTGGGAAGCAAATAACAATTATAAGGTTAGATGGAAGAAGATAACAATTAGTGTACTCTAATCATATATGTTTATTTAACTAAAAGAACCGAAATTGAGATTTCATTAGTTTTTTTTAGTCAATTAACTCACACCACATTTAAGGACAAACTACTTTAGTAGTTTACATTTTATTTTTTAAAATAATACTATAGGAAGTAATATGGTGGTGGGAGACATTGTTCCAATAATAATAATAACAATAATAACAATAATAACAATAATAATAATAATATCATAGAAGCAGCACTTTTGGCCCCTCAATTGTTTTACTTTTGAAAATTTAGTCCCTCTCAATTGATTTGAATAAATCTAGTCCCTTAATTATTAATAGTGTACCACATTTAGTCCTTCATATTATATAATTAGAAAATCCTTTTTTTAATAATTTTTTTCAAAAGGTTATAACTGTTAATTTCTTTAACCTATTAACTTTCTTTTTCCTTTGTACGCCTTTGCAGAAGTCAAGAGCCCTAACTGAGCTCTTTCCTTCGCTCTCAAACAACATCTATGTACATGAAATTTGAAGAATCAAAGGTTGAAGTTCGTTGTTTACAATAACTAGTAGAAGGTTATCTGGGTTAATCGGAACGCCTAAATGTAAGTATTTATTTGAAATTCAATGTTTTGAACATAGTTTTAGTATAATTTTTTCAAGAGAAATTTACTAAAATATGAAATTTGAAGAAGAATTTACATGGGTAATTTATAAAACATTGTGTTCGCAAGAACCTATTTCTCAATTTCATTACTATGTGCAGAAGCTATTTACACAAAAGTTTCACTGAGTTTTTAACCTAATTTAATTGAAATAGGTTCTTGTGAACACAATCTGAAGACAATTTGTATTCTCAAAAACCTTAGAGTTAGTAATACTGTTTAATTAAAATTTTCATTTGTTTTGTTGTTATGTTGCTGTAGTCATTGGTTTGTGGATTTTATTACTAGTATGTGTTGTATTCTATTATGACTTGGGGAGTTAGGGGGTTGTTATGCATTGTTAAATTCAAACTTTTCACCAATTGAATTAAAACTTATATTAAATTTTAATCCCTGTGATAGATACTACTGAGGATGCTGGATTTTATACCATTAAAATGTATTATGGTGGAGAGTTGGTGTTACAACCAGCTTTGGATTATCAGAAGGGGAGAATAGAATATTTTGACTACTTTATTGAAGAAGAGAGCAGTATGCCCCAAAATAATGAAGAATCTAGAAGAGTCCTAGGAAAAATCTAATGAGTGGACATGTCACAAATCTGTTGGTGGGATTTACCATGTGGAGGGATATATGAAACGCTTCAAGGTGGATTTAAGCCAGCACCACTGCTCATGTAAGATATGGGATCTTACCGGCGTCCCTTGTAGCCATGCAGTTGCATGCATTAGAATAAAAGGAGAAAAGCCAGAGGATTATATACACAATTGCTACACTGTTGAGAGTTATCTAAGATCTTATGCTCCAGCAATAATGCCCATTCGTTCTTCAGAGCAGTGGCACAAGACAGGACTTCCACCCCCACTACCACCAAAGTATAAAAAACAACCTGGAAGGCCAAAGAAAAGAAGAAAGATAACTCCAAATGAAATTGTAGAAAACAAGACTAAATACTTGAAGAAAGTGGGAGAAGTTAAAAGATGCAGAGTTTGTGGACAAAGAGGGCACAATAAAACTACATGCAAGTTTCAAAATGGTCAAGCTCAAGCTGCAGAAATTGAAGTTGGTGGGAATGAAGCTGAGTTTGAGATGGAAGATGCCTTTGAAAATGTATCAATTGAAACCCAAGTGCCGAGCTTTGTTCTTGATGAAATGGTATGTACCATTTTAAAAGTTTTATGTCTTATCTCCCTTTTTGTTATATATAAGCAATGAAAGTACTTCCTTTTTGCAGGACTTAATGCCATCTCATAGTACCAACCCAATGACTAGTGGAGGACCTACTCCAAATCAGATGTCAACTTTTATATCAGTTGAAGCTAGTCATATAACCCAACCAAATCAACATCCTGGAATCATAAACAATGGGGGAAGAACCTTTGTGACTCTATCTAATCTTCAACAAACCAAATGCCAAACCAGAAGATTGTCACAGTTGCAATATTGAAGGGATATATATTTTGTAAATGGATACAAACCATAGCCTTATAATATAGTACTAAGTTTTTTGAAAAAAAGGCTCACTAGTCACTATGGTTGTTATTTTGTAACTTTTTGTCTATTCTTCTAGGATATATTTTTTGCTTTAGGGGGTCATATAAGATTGAATTCTGGTATGCCAAATTAAATGACGACTATTTTTGCTTAATATAGTAGATGGTTGTTATTTGCTAAGTTATTTTTTGTAAAAATACTAGTATTGAACTTGAAATGATGGGGAAGCAAATGATATTACTATTCATTATTTTTGTTGTTCGTTATTTATGCTATACGCGTATACTTAGTTTAGGGAGATTGGTTTTATATTAGGGAGGTCGACAGTATAATATGTAGCTTATTTGTTATTTTTGCAACTTATTTGTGCTTTTTATTTTATTTTATTTTATTTTATTTTATTGTTTTTGATCTATGAAATCTCCAATGCAATCTCATCTACAAATGGTAAGGCATACATTAAAAGGAAAGAGAAGAAAGTTAAATAGTTGAAAGGAATGGACAATTATAACCTCATGAAAAAAATTATTAAAAAAAGGAATTTCTAATTATATAATATGAGGGACTAAATGTGGTACATTATTAACAATTAAGGGACTAGATTTATTCAAATCAATTGAGAGGAACTAAATTTCCAAAAGTAAAACAATTGAGGGGCCAAAAGCGCCGTTTCCCCTAATAATAATAATTGATAAACAATATTTTTAGTGTTATTTTATATAATTTTTTATAGTTTATTTGCAATAATTAATAATTAATATATATATATATATATATATATATATATATATATATATATATATATATATATATTTATTTATTTATTTATTATTATTTTTAATAGCTTTATTAATTTTGTTCAATTTTAGAATAATTATTATTAAATTTGTTTAGCATTTGAATTCTGTCAGTTCAATAATTTTTTGATCCTAATTTATTAATAATAATATTAATTTTAATATCCCAATATGGTAGCTCAAGTGGCAAATGAGCTCTCTTTGTGGGGAGGATTCCATGATAACCCGGATTCAATTTCCATAAGTGATAATTTCATTTAGACTAGATTCTGTGCCTAATTAATAATAAGAAGCCTCTCAAATACAGAAATGTTCATCCCCGTGGTTTGACCCTCTGTATTTGTTGTTCCCTTTTTGTCATGATCAGGTTTGGTGGAGAGGGGAATCTTGTCCCTTTTGTATGGGAAGAGCAGTGATTGAATCTAGTGATAAAAGATATGATGGCAGAGAGTTGAGGGCTTGAGAGTGGCGGTAGCGACAATGGCAGGGAGGCGAGCATTTGTAGAGCTTTCAATTGATTATGGGTGGGTAGCGAAGATACAAAATTTCATCACCATTGCCATTAGATGTCTCGCCGCAATTGTCATCGCCATTGTCGTTGCTTGCATATACAGAGTGAATTTAGGGCCATGTCCCGTATACAATGATGGAAGGGAGAATGGCGATCATAAATTTTACTTTAAACTGATAAAATTACTACTTTACCCCTCAAACTAACTTCCACTTAACTTTTATATAACGAAGAATCAACATTGGAAAGATTTCGAAAGTAAGTGTTTAAATTGTCCAAATTAAAACTCGAGAACCAATTGTGAAAAAATTAACACAGTCGGATGACCATTACTGGAATGAAGTATTTTAATTTTAAGAGTGCAATATGTTGGTCGTGTTTAGGGAATTTGGGGTCATGCGTTTTGGTTACGCGTATCACTGTGAAGCTTGTGTTCTCTCCGAAGGGTTGTGCAGTAGTCAATGGCGCAGTCCGGTGGCAGTCGCCATTCAAAGAGGGGTAGGTCCGGGCATTCTCGCCCTCAGCTGCTTTGCACAGAGTCGCGGAGGCCTCCCGGTCATTCAAACGCCGGTCCGTCCTCGTCCGGGATAGCTGCTAGGGTATCTGCACGGCGACGGACGGCACATCGGTGGGATTTGCGAGGTTAGTGCTGATTCGCATGGTTTTTAGTTATATTCAGTGTGGTGAATTTAAAAATTTTTATTTTGGGGAAATCAGTATTGTGTGCTGGGGTTGTATTCCTGAACGACGATTGCATTCCTAGTCCTACCGGGGTAACAATACAAGCTAGTAGCGAATTTGGTAATGTCATGAACCAGGTTCATTGTCATTATTTTGCACTGCACCAAAGCAATCTTAGGTTTGCTGGGGTTGTATTC
The DNA here is from genome assembly GCF_001879475.1 of Ipomoea nil. Taxonomy (NCBI): domain Eukaryota; kingdom Viridiplantae; phylum Streptophyta; class Magnoliopsida; order Solanales; family Convolvulaceae; genus Ipomoea; species Ipomoea nil. The sequence continues at coordinate 247,174 of NW_017619158.1, read as the reverse complement.
CTGGACCACATGGATGCTCAGAGTGGCCTTTGGCAGTGTGATTGGTGTGCATTCGAACGAGTTAACAATACAAACTGGTTAGTGAATTTGGTAATGTTATGAACCAGCTTTTTCATTGCATTTGGTAATGCCATGAACCAGGTTCAATGTCATTATTTTGCATTGCACCAAAGCAATCTAAGGTTTCAATTGCAACTGAAGAAATAAATCAAGACTGCATACTATGCAACTTTTATAGTATGTTTATAAGAAATCTGATACAGAGTATTTGAAATTAAAATAAATGATTGTGGATGATGATTGATATGTATCTTACCCTTCCTTGCATTCTAGATTGTTTCTATATGTGTGCTTATATAGTATATAATTCTTTAGTTAGGTTGATAGTTAGTGTGTAATTATATGTGTGCTTTACTGGGCAGAAGCTGACACTTGTGGTCTTGCTAATTGCTATGGAGTAGATTTCATTTTACTTGCATTGATATTATGCAATCTAATGTGAAATAGATTAAACCATCTGCTAATTATGGACATAGTTATCTAAATTTTTCCTAATTAAAGTTGTATACTGAATATCACTTAAAGAATGAGTACCTAGTGTTAGTTTTAGTGCTTAATGACCTCAAAATCATTTTTCTTAAAAGTGTTTTTAGGTCACTTTAATTTTTCTTTACTGCTAGCTAACACTTTCAATGGATTCTAATTTTAATTCTCCTTCACTTTAATACTACTAGTAAAGCTAAGAGTCTGAAAGGGACAAAATTACAGAATAAAAAACTCCAGGTGAACTTGGCTGATGTAGTCTGTTTTTATTTAGTTTAGTATTAGTTTTAATCGTTGTTAAAGCATCACCCGTTCATTGTCATGATTTGCACTGAGAACTGGTGGAATCTTCGCTACACCCGTGCATACCTAGTGTTAGTTTTAGTAGATAATCACCTCAAAATCCATTTTTGTAAAAGTGTTTTTAGGCCACTCAAATTTTTCATAACTTTTAGCTAACACTTTCAATGGATTCAAATTTTAATTCTACTTCATTTTAGTACTACTACTCTACTAGTAAAGCTAAGGAATGCAGAGGGGAAAATTACAGTATCTAATTAGGTTGAAATGGTGGAGCAAAAGAATTAGAAAGGACAAGAAGATTTTGGCTTCTTGGTCATATACATAGACGAGAGTCTCAAAAGATTAGACAGTGGTAGTTTTTTTATTGATGATGTGCAGTGATAGTTGTGGGTTTTGGCAGATGATGTGCACATGCGTGCCCGGGTTCTACAGTATATCCATTTTGATGTAAAATTGCAGTACATACTACATTAGGATCATGTTCACTTTGTTTCTCTCCCACGTACTTCTTTGTCTAATTAAAGTTCTTGCTAATGTTTGTGATTCACATATTCGCTTTATTTGACCCAGGCCCTGATGCACAACAACTGGTGGTCTTAAGCGATGAGGGGAGTGATTCGGACTTTGATATAGTAAAACTTGTAAGAAAATTTCCAAAGCAGGCTAGCTGCTGATGCTAATATTGACAATATTGGTTCTAGTTTTCAAGGCATTTGGGTTAATCAGTCATTGAGTACATACGTAATGGAGTGTGGTGTACTGGCCTAGTGTTAAAGATACTGGCTATTGTTAATATGAAATAGCAAACAATGCATACCGGCTTTGGATTGTAATAGACTAATACTGCTTTAAATTGCATTCCCAAACGAAGATTCCTTTCAATGATAAGTTTTATCATTTTATCACAACAATTCCAGTAGCCATACGCGAGCATGGATTCTAATACTCTAATATTGCTTAAATACTGCTTAAATTAAAACTCACATGTTTGTGACCAAATGGAGGGGCATATCGCACATGATGAGTGCACTAGAAATCCAGAACCAAAAATAAGCATGTCAGTGCTAAATCCGGGATTGCATTTAAATAATTATGGTCATTAGGAAGTGAAAACTGCTTGGAATGTTTAGAGCTCTGCAAAATAAGCTAAAACACAGATCCCATTTAAACCAAACAAAGATAGCACATAAAATAATACATATCCTTAGGTTATTTATGAACATCACCATTCCTTTGGGTTTCAAATACAATTCATCTTGCATTAGTCTAGTATTGTTTAAAATTATTTTATTTACACAGTGGTATTGTTAATTAAATTGATGGATATTAGTCCTTGAATTTAATTCCTCCTTCTTTTGTCCTTAGGCAGTGCTTCTCTATCATTTATTAGGGATTCTATTTTTAACTAAACAAGTCTGGGGCTGTAAGGGAATTCATCACCCTAAACAATAAACTTAGTGGGGTTGGATCAAAGCAAGTTGCTAGTATCGCAAGTCAGGGTCCACAGAGGGTATGCATTTCAATGCCAAATGCACGGTACTGTGCCGGACGTCAAAGCCGTCGGCTTGTGCATGCATAGTTGATATATAATTGAACATCTTCGACTAGTGATTTAAAACGATGTCCAACAACAGGAAAAATTTCAGCGTCCACATCGGGCTTGCAGTATTGAACGTTAACCCCATTGTGCAATGCGCCACTACATCCCCGGTGTCTGGTGACCATCTCCCGTCACTAGACCCTGTGGCAGACCCATGAAAACGTTGTCAGCCGACATGTATAGAGTCATAACCAAACAAGCATGCACGGAAAATCATAAACACAAAATTAATTCAACGTAATGCACACAAGCACCTCATTTTCTGTTGAGAATAACATTCAAAAATTGATTCATGAGTTGGTCCAAAACTACTTTGTCTAATTATTTTTGTGGTTGCTAATTTTTCACTCAAATGAGTGAATCTCATTTGATTAGAATGAGTGGTCCAACATTGGTTTTGAATTTGGATGGTTGAGAAGAGAAGCCTGTGTTAGTATATAAGGGGCACTTCTTATTAGAATGAGTGGTCCAGCACACTTCTTATTAGAATGAGTGGTCCAGTATTGGTTTTGAATTTGGATGGTTGAGAAGAGAAGTCAGTGTTAGTATATAAGGGGCATTTCCCTTATTCATTAAAACACACAACAATTCATTCTTCTCTTCTTCTATTCTCTCTGAGCTTCCTGTCTGAGCTCTAAGTCAGGTCCTACTGTGACTGCGAATACCTGTGCCGGTATCTCGTAAAAAGTCTGTGTGCAACCAGTCAAAAGCACCCGGTTATCCCGGAAATTTGCTTTTAAGGTAGTGTATTCACACGACACATGATTCCCTTACTTTTTCCCAAATTAGCCAATATAAAAAGCAGTGCTACTGCGACATTTTCCAGTACTAAACTCCAACAGTTAAAAACAAATTATTCTCGTGAAAATGTCGTTAATGGCAACGAAGCCCTCCTCTGACTTCGCCAAGCTCAAACCACTCACCGGTCTGAACTACTGCCGGTGGGCGATTAAGATGATGATCCACTTCAAGTTTGTCGAACTCTGAGCTAAGTATTATTTCTTTAATAAATGTGTATGTGATAATTTATTTAATGGGTGTTAGAAATACTTTCATGCGTCATCACCACATTATATTTCATCTTTTGGTTCGTTCTCTTCAGTGTGCACAACATGAGGATTGACATAACTAAGAGATAATTAGTTACATGCTTTTCAGCACACAAAATTTTTAATATTCTGTATATATTATGACTTAGTCTTTATTAAATTTTGTGCTCTTGAATTTAAAGTGCAAGCATTTATAGTTATGATGATGACATATCACATAATTATCTTTTATAGCATACTGAACTTGAAGAATTGAAATAGCAAGATCATTATATTACTTAAATATGTCCTCTCACTCTTAACATCCAAGATATAAATGGTTAATCTTGATGATCAATATTCATGCATATTGTTATTTCTATGTGTAGACATGTGTTTCTTGGATTTAGAGTTGTACGAAAATGTTATATATGATGTTTTTCGCAAAATGAGATCAAAAGTGATTATATGTTAGATAACTGAGGAACATAAATTTAAGTGATGCATGATTAATTTATTAGTGGGGGCTATTTGTTCCTTCAAATTGAATATGAGATGCATATATAATTATATATCATTGTCACATGATTTTTAAAGATTTGAATCATGTACTAAAATTATTTGTATAAAGATATAATAAACATATATCAAAGGCTTTAATGCAACTTGTTTGTAGCATGGACTTGAAGAGTCATCATTCATGTATACTTATATGATAATAGACTATCATATGCTAATGATTATCTTGAGCATTAGTAGTCATATAGCATGGGCATTGACCATGTTCCATTAAAACTATCATAATGACATAATTTAGAAGGTGGTTTGCCTATATCTTTGCATCCAATTGATTATTATCTTTTGAGAGCATGTGAAACGTGAAATATATATTGTGATAGACATTTTAGAAATCACCCGTTCATATTTTGTATGGTGAGTGCTTTGAATATTATATAGAAAATTAACAACGGTGCACACAAAGATAAGTGAATTGCTATTATTCACATGTATGAGCTTTATGAATTTGTTGTGTTAGAAGTGTTGATTTAACACTACTGCTAAGTGATTAAATCATCAATATGATATAAAGCCTATAACCTGTGTACTTATGCACATGTCAATTTACAACATTATGTGTTATTATTGTGGATATGTTACAAACATTGCACTATTTGATGGGATACATACTATATTACAGTCACATGATCTTAAATATTTAAATTGTGTACTGAGTTTAATTTCAAAGGCTTTACTCACATGATCTTGAATATTCTGTCTAGGAATATGGTTTTTAAGAAAACTTCGGTTTCACCTCTCGACCTGGGAGTTTTAAGAAGTAGGGTGTTGATCATGCAGGCTAGTTAGACCGCCACTTGATCTTCACCTGAAATGAGGTTGACTTTCATATGTTGTTAATCAAAGCCTTGCAATAGAAATTGTTGAAGTACTGCAATAGTAATATTGATCTGCATCCTATGAATGCTTTATATGAGTTTTAATTTCCTCAAGGGAATGGAAAATTGTGCAAGTGGCAACTCTGAAGTCTCATTGTTGAGAGATATTTTCGAATAAATATGAGCTCGAACATATTCCTTGTGTATAAGATTAATTTCTTATAAGAATATGATGTGAAATTTGTGATTATGTTGTTCAACTTGATGTAGCATGTGGACAACATTATTTCTATGGTTTACTAACAATGAGCATTTGTATATATATTATTTAAACTCTTGGTTGAGTCATATTGAAATACCTATAATTCCTAGTTAAAGGGTAATTGTGATCAATTGAGATAAACAAGTTTGTTGAAATATATTTAACTGTTGAGCATGTATCAGCAGAGTGCGAAGCTTCTATAATGCTGCACAAAGCAAATCGGGAAAACTCAGTCTACAATGGAGCTAATGTAGGGCACCAAAGATCAGTCTGGGTAAGAGATCAAATACATTTGACAAAAAATATTTGTAAGTGTTGCATTGTGGGGTAATAAACTCCTATATTTTCATCAAAAGTTTCTCTGTGGTATTGAGAATAATGATGAAAGAGAATGTTTCATGTTAAACATGAAAATCTCAAGGGATTATTTACGAGTAAACGAAGTACTCGTCAAAGTGTATGTAAGTTTGGTCAAGAGAATCAACTTACTTGAGGGCTAATTATGAGGATTAGTCGCTGGCTCATTGGAAGGACTTAGTCCAAGTGGTAATGAATTCGTGGTGGATCCCACTTCTGTGGTCAAACGAAGCCATGAAAAGAGTTACAAAATAGTACACTAGTTGGTCATTCCGACAGTGTGTGTACTTGTGAGGTAGAGCTACAGCTCTTAATGAATTCATAACTCTTTGAGAAAAGGTGGTTTTGTTGAGACAAACCTAATGAATTCACCGCATAATGACATAAGTACAAAGTGCTCTTGGTGACTTATACTCAATTGGGATGGTCTTTGTTGAGGTAGACCTAAAGAGATCCCTAACTTGAGTAGAAAAGGGATAACCGCCTCTTATGAAAGATAATGGGGTTATCCCAAGAAGCTGAGTGGCTAAGAAATATGTTGATAAACGTGGAGTTGTGGGGGTGTCTAGCTAACACCTTCACTACATATACATTGTGATTCACAAACTGTCGTTTGCATTGCAAAGAACAATGCCTATGATAGAAAGAAAAGACTTACAACTGATTTATGTCCTTAACTACTCTATAAGCCTTTAAAGGTGGTCTATACTAAGATAGACTTGGCAGAGTTAAAAGTCTATATTGAGATGGACTTGACAAGACATAAAAAAACTATAATGCGATTGGACTTATCAGAGTTAAAAGTCTATGGTGAGATAGACTTTGGCAGGGTGGAAGTCTATATTAAGATAGACATAATAGACTTGTATAAGCTAGATCAACAATGGAGAATGAATTTATACCTCTTGAACTAGTTGGGCAAAAAGCCGAGTGGCTGAGAGACCTACTGGAAGACGTGCCATGGTGGGGGTGTGCTACACCGTCTATGCCCATACACTGTAACTCCCAAAGAAAGCACATAAGGGTCATACATGAGTCTGTAAGACAGTTGATTACGACTGGAGCACTCACATTGAAGTATATGGAGCCCGAGAAGAATATTGCAGATCCTCTCGCTAAAGGACTAATAGAAAGGCCGTCCACGATACATCAAAGGAAATGAGCTTAAAATCAATAAAGTAAGCCAAGATTACGTACTCATAAAGCAACTGAACATGAGATGTTCTAAGTTAAGGTCTACACAGAGGTAGACCTCAAGTAAAAAGTTTGACTTCCGAAGAACCTGCATAATGGGTGCTAATGTGTGCACATGAGATCAAAACTACCTCTCTTTGGCTAGTTCAAGATTCAATTCACCAGTAAGGAGAAAGTTACTCAAGTCACTACGTGTCGGTTCAAGGTCTAAACCAATGGCATTAAGGTCAGCGCTCACTTCCGCTTAGACATCTACTTCCTTCACACTTGTTTGAATGTGTGGGGGATGTTGGGAATAACATTCAAAAATTGATTCATGAGTTGGTCCAAAACAACTTTGTCTAATTATTTTTGTGGTTGTTAGTTTTTCACTCAAATGAGTGAATCTCATTTGATTAGAATGAGTGGTCCAGCACTGGTTTTGAATTTGGATGGTTGAGAAGAGAAGCATGTGTTAGTATATAAGGGGCACTTCTTATTAGAATGAGTGGTGTGATACCCCAAAATCCAAATTCAATTAACGGATTAATTGAGTAATTAATCTTACTTCAATTAGTGAATTAATTCCTAAATCCTGAAAATTCAATACTTGGGGACTAATAATTGACTAGTCAACCCCAAAGTCAAAGTTGTACCTTGAGCTTTGTAAGGAGTTCCCTTGTTCATTACATTTCCTAATGTTAGTAAGGGTATTCTTGACCTTTCACATGGTGTTAGTATTGTAACCTAACCTAGTAGACCATCTTCATTCTATCCCTACACTTTCTAAAAATATAGCTCCACCCTCTCTCTAAAAGGTGAGTAGCATTTCTTCCAAGCCAAGTTGGAACCTTGCCAAGATTTCAAGAGTTGCTTCCAAGATTCAACGTTTCCTATATTTGGGCATCTAGGAGGGTAAGATCTAAGTCCATCTTGTGTTTTTGGTTTTATCTAAGGTGTCTTTTCTTAAAGCTAGGATCTTTATGATCTTTTGGTTTGTTCTTGAAGTGAGTTTGGAAAGTGAGCCTTGTGAGGAGCTTGTTGAAGTGTAAAGTGAAGTCTTTAGTCTACAAGAGGTAACCCATGCTCTACAAAACCTATTTTGCTTACCTATGTGTGATTTTTTGGATTCTACATGTGTTTTGCCATGAAATGTGAGTGTTGATGCATGATCTTGTGAAAATGCATATCTAGAGCTTGTGTTTAGGGTTCATTTGTGCCATTGCTTGGCATTTCCTTTGATTCAAGTCATTTTGTTGTATTTGGTGAGATTTGGCATGTTTTGGACTTAAATTTGAGTTGGAAATGAAAAATCCGCGAAGTGTGTTTTTGGTGGTACAGGTGGTACCCGCGGGCGGAACGGCGGGTAAGAGGCCCACCCGCCACCCACCCGCGGGGTACAATGGCGGAGTAGGCCTGTACCCACGGGCAGGACCACGGGTAGGGGCCTACCCGTGGGCCCACCCGCAGGTACACAAGTGTGAATGTTGGGGGATTTGTTCCCCGTGATTCTTTTGACTCGGTATTTGGTCTTTTGACTTCCCGATGTTCTTTTGTGGAACTATTTGAGTGTCTTCTTGATGTTTCGTATGTCTAGAACTATATGGTAGGATTTCATGTAGGTTTTGGTGTCGTGAATCGTGCTAAGTGTTCAACATTGTGTTTCGTTGAAGCGTGATGAGTCTTGTGTGTTCTTCGGAACTATCTTTGGTTTACCCGTTTGATAGGCATGCTAGTTCGGTGTTTAAATGCTAGCGTGTGTGTTGTTTGTACCTTCCGTTTGGTTGATGATAACTTGTGTTATTCATCCTTGTTGTTGTTGGACTGTGATCCATTCCTTGATTGAGTATGGTTTCATATCTTCGTTGTGATCCGTTGATTGATTCCTGTTGTGGTGTGACGTGTGTGTGGCTCTACCTGGATTGCACGATTAGTGGTATGGGACACTAGTCACCAAGGTATTGCAGCGGTCCTCGTGGTGGCCGTGACGTGATTATGGAGTTGTGGCCTTTGTGTAAGGTTCACGTGATTCTTGGGTGGCATGTGTTGCCGTGTGTGTGTACGGTACCCTCGTGTACTATGAAATTGGTGATCTCGTTGGTGGTCGTTGGTGGGGGACGACGGTCCCAAGAGGGAAAAGGTTGGACTAAGAAGTACAGGGGTCCTGGAGGTAATGGTTGGAAAGAAGATACAAGGTTGGGGGTAGCCATAAGGTTGGAACCGGGCATAAGGAAGGCATATTAACTCGTGATGGGTGATGTCACGAGGGCTTGTGTAGCCGTGGTTATGAGTTCTCTTTCTTGTGACGTGTGTAGTCACAAGGGCATGTATTGCCATCGGTCTTGTCTTTATCCTTTGTGTTGTGGTTAGCTTTGTGGTTTGGGATGTGTTCCCGTATCCTTGTTGAGAGTGTTGAGTCTTGTGTTGACTATTGATCTTGGTTTTTGACTTATATACTTATGTATTTCGTTTCGAAAATGGCTTTACAACTTATATCTTATGTATGTTATTTCACATGTATTGGTGGGTTACCAGCTTTATTCACTGACCTGGCATCGTCCCATGTTTTATTGTGTTCTTTCAGGTGATGTCTAGGCGAGTGCGCAGTCTAGTGCCTGTTAGCATAACTCTCCCGTTGATTTTGGCCTGTGTGCCGCCTTAGTTGTAGACTGTTGAGATCTTTTGGATAGTTGTAAACAATGCAGATTCTGCCGTAGCGTTCATCTTTGTTGGTGAACGTGGCATAACACCCCATGACTAGGATTTTTATTTATCCAATTATCTTTTAGTCTTCCGCTGTGTTTGTTGTTTAGTTGTGTTATCTGCATGTTTTAAGGTTTTAATTAGCCTGTTTTAGGGGGTGTTACAGTTGGTATCAGAGCCTAGGTTTAAGCTTAGGAAGGAGTTAAGTTTAGACTTTCTATGTGGCTAAGTGTGATTTGAGACCTTTAAGCGACCTTAAGAATCTAAGTGTTAGGCTTAGGACTCTAGGTTGCGTGGTGAGTCGAGTGTTGCTTTTGTTCTTTGCTTGTTTGTTATCTTTTGGTAACCGTGTTATTGTTGTAGAAGTTTGCGATGCCTCCTCGTCCCCGAGCTCGCACCCCGGAAACCCCGACCAATGAGCAGCTCGCTCAGAATCTCCATCAGCTGACACAGACAATGCAGACGCTAAGTGAAGCCTTGCTGAAAAACAATCACGCTGTGCCGCCTCCTCCACCTGCTGGGCACCGTGATATAGGTCGCTTGGTGTCGGGGCATAGGCCGCCAACCTTTGCCGGTGAGGAAGACCTGGTAGTCTTGGAGGAATGGTTAAGGGTGTTCGATAAGATCTTCACAGTTGTGGGATGCCCCGAAGAGAGAAGAGTAGAACTGGCAACGTTCTACTTTTGCCAAGAAGCGGATCTGTGGTGGGTCCATGAAGGTTCGGCCCTCCTTGAAGAGCCTGAGTTTGGTTGGGCCGCGCTAAAGGACAGGATGCGCGAGAGGTTCTACTCAGCGCATGTGCGAGCCGCCATGTTTGATGAGTTCCTTCACCTGTAGCAAGGATCCCTATCTGTGGTCAAGTACCACAAGAAGTTCTTGGAGTTGGCGCGCTTCGCTAGGATGCTTGTGCCTACGGAGCTTGCTAAAGTTGAGAGATTCGTTGCCGGTCTGAATTATGAGGCACGAAAAACGTTGACAGTGAGTAGGCCAAGTTCCCTTAAGGATGCGTATCTGAGTGCAGCGGATCTGTATCGCGTTCAACAGCTTCAGAGGGGATTGTACAAGCTAGCCAGGAAGAGGGTTGAGAGCGGAGGTTTTCCACCTTCAAGAAGCCCCGACCGGGTTTTCAAGCCAAGAATGTGTCATCCTCATCTCAAGGACCTAATCGGATGGAGCTAAGGGGTCAAGCTAAGACGGTTGTTTGCCGTAGATGTGGGAAGGTGCACGCGGGCCAAGATTGTCATGGCCAAGCGTTTCGGTGTTTCTGATGTGGAGATCGTGGTCACAAAGTCGCGGAGTGTCCCCAGCAAGATGGTCAGAGAGCGTTGCTGCCGCCCCCGGGAGCCGGAGGAGTATTGAGTGGTAGTTCGTGTCGTGGAGCAGTTGGAGCTAGGCCACCTGGGAGGGTCTTCGTGATGGCACGATCGCAGGCTGAGTCTGAGGGTTTGGTGGAAGAAGACCTGGCAGGTAATCCTTTCCTAGCCTATCCTTGTTTTCGCGAGTATCGTGTTCTTTGTTGCCTTGAGTGTTACCTTGTGTTTCGCTGTTGTCTATTTGAGTTACTTGGCAATCCTTGGCATGCTTTTCTTTGGTAATGATTCTTTTGGAGTTAGGTGTAAGCTCTTCTTGTTAAGTGACTCCCTTAGTCTTGCGAATAAGTTTCGTTGTAAAGTTGGCCACCCATCTTTGGAAGGAGTTGTACTTGGGTTAATTCTATAATCCTTATATTTGGTCATTCTTGTGACTATTCTTTTGAGAATCCTTTAAAATTTTCCCAAGTATTCTTTGAAAATTGAAATTAGTAAATCCATACAAAAAATCCTTTCTTGTGTAGCTTAAAAGCCACACACAAAATATTTAGTTGTAACCCTTAAGTTTCGAACCCGGGCCTATTCTTTGCTAACCCAACCCCTAAACCACTTGAACTAATTGTCTTCCTTGGAACTTACTCAATTTTAATTCCATTTAAACCACAAATTCTCATCTTTACCCAAATCCCCAAATTAAATCATCTTTTCCCCAAATTTTCCCCCAAAAATCCCTAGATTTCCCAAAGTCTTCTTTTTCTCTTCTCCCTACCCGTGAACCACCGAGTACCCACCCCCAGCCCGTCGCCACCGCCTGCAGCCCGTCGCACCACCGCCGACGCAGCAGCCGCCGCCACCGCTTCGCCGACCGCCGCCGCTGTCCGTCGCCTGCCGAAGCCTCACCGGGCTGCCCTGTTCGCCGAGAGAGAGAGAGAGAGAGAGAGAGAGCCGCGAGGAGGAGATCAGCGAGGAAGAAGAAGAAAAAAAAAAGAGGAGAAAAAGTTGTGGGAACCTTTTGTTAAGCTTTGAGTCATCTTCAACCATGCCTAGAAGGTCAAGCTTAGCTAGAAAAGCGGAATGGGTGGATGCCCATTACCTCGTTCTTGAAGGTAAAGCTTTTGATCCGGAATCTTTTCCTAGTTCTTTGTTGGATATGCTTAGATTCCAGGGCTTGTTGGATGGGTTTCTCGCCATAAGGGCCGAGACTTACCCGAGTTTAGTTAAGGAATTTTATCGTCACATGGTTGTGACAAAGGAAGGTGATAAGCTTGAGATCACTTCTAAAGTGAGAGGTGTGAAGGTTGTGTTATCTAAAAAGAGGCTGGCTCAGTTTTTGAGTTGCTCGGAGTTGCTCAGTATAGTGGTCATTCTTGGATTAGTATGGATACCATGGGGTACCGGGACTATTTAAGTTATCTGTTGGACCGTACGAGTGGTTTCACTCAAGCTTCAAGGCCGGAGAAAAAGTGGTTGTCTACGGAACAGAGGATCTTGGTTATGTTGGTATCGGATTGTTTGTTGCCTAATAACAACAAAAGCAGTTTGTTGGGAAAGTTGGAGTGCACCTTTGCCTTTTGTCTCAAGAATATGGTTAAGTTCAACTTGCCAGCTTTGATGTTGCAGCACATGGTTTTCTGTCGGGATCACAATCGGAAAAGCCTACCGTACGGGATGGTGTTGAGCTGGATCTTGGTTAGAAAAGGTGTAAGTGTGGATGGTTGTCCCCCGAAGGCTGTGGGAAAGATGGTGTTGGATGCCACCAATCTTCGGAGTTGTAATCTGTTTCAGCTAGATGATGGCGAGTACATCACGCTTGAAGAAGTGGCAAGGAAAGCACCTGAGGAAAGAGCAGAGTTGGCAACTGAGCTGGGAATCCATGCCGGGAAGTTGAGCCTCGCCGTTCAGAGTTTGGGAGGTGATGAGGAAGCCAAAGATGAAGCCGATCGTGAGGACGTGGTGGGAGCACCGGAAGCTGCTGAAGCTGAAGAAAGTGATTCGGATAGTGAGGAGAACCGGAGAAGGAAATAAGCTCGCACGAAGAGGGAGCATGATGCCATGGCACACGAGGAGCGCGTTGTCGCCTTGCTTCGCCAGCAGAACCGTTTGATCGAGGAGGGTTTCGCCTTTATGAAGACGCAGTTCGTTGCCATGCATCAGAGGCTAGATCAGATTGAGGCCAGTTCGAGCCGCAGAGACGAAGACGAAGGGGAGTCTGAAGAGGCTGAGGAGTAGGAGAGTGAGGAGTTGTAGCTTGTGTTGTGGTAATCCCGTTCGCCTTTTTCCTTGTTGTTGTTTCCTTTTAGCCGTTGTTAGTTTGGTGGTAGTTTGTTGCTTGCCTTGTGTGTTTGCTTGCTTTGCTTGTTGCCTTGTTGTTTAGCTAGCTTAGTAGTTGGTGTTTGGAGTTAGTTGTCTAGTTCTTGGTTGTTGTCTAGAAGTCGGTGGTTGTATTGAGGATAGAGTTCTTGATGCTCAATCTATCCGTTTGTTAAACTCTTGTCAATCCTTGATTTATTATGCCTTCATTCTTGTTTTGAAACTCTTGTGAGATCTTTTGAGTTTTGACCAAAAGAGCTTGTTCTTGAACCTCTTGTCACAATGTTGTTTCCTATCACCGTTTGCTTTTAATTCGTCGTACCCAAGCTTCGGGGACGATGCTTCTTTGAAGGGGGAGAGGATGTGACACCCCAAAATCCAGATTCAATTAACGGATTAATTGAGTAATTAATCCTATTTCAATTAGTGAATTAATTCCTAAAATCCTAAAAATTCAATACTTGGGGACTAATAATTGACTACCCCAAAGTCAAAGTTGTACCTTGAGCTTTGTAAGGAGTTCCCTTGTTCCTTACATTTCCTAATGTTAGTAAGGGTATTCTTGACCTTTCACATGGTATTAGTATTGTAACCTAACCTAGTAGACCATCTTCATTCTATCCCTACACTTTCTAAAAATCTAGCTCCACCCTCTCTCTAAAAGGTGAGTAGCTTTTCTTCCAAGCCAAGTTGGAACCTTGCCAAGATTTCAAGAGTTGCTTCCAAGATTCAACCTTTCCTATATTTGGGCATCTAGGAGGGTAAGATCTAAGTTCATTTGTGTTTTTGGTTTTATCTAAGGTGTCTTTTCTTAAAGCTAGGATCTTTATGATCTTTTGGTTTGTTCTTGAAGTGGGTTTGGAAAGTGAGCCTTGTGAGGAGCTTGTTGAGGTGTAAAGTGAAGTCTTTAGTCTACAAGAGGTAACCCATGCTCTACAAAACCTATTTTTCTTACCTATATGTGATTTCTTGGATTCTACATCTGTTTTGCAATGAAATGTGAGTGTTGATGCATGATCTTGTGAAAATGCATATCTAGAGCTTGTGTTTAGGGTTCTTGTATGCCATTGCTTGGCATTTTCTTTGATTCAAGTCATTTAGTTGTATTTGGTGAGATTTGACATGTTTTGGACTTGAATTTGAGTTGGAGATGAAAAATTCGCGAAGTGTGTATTTGGTGGTATAGGTGGTACTCGCGGGCAGGACCACGGGTAGGGGCCTACCCGTGGGCCCACCCGCGGGTACACAAGTGTGAATGTTGGGGGATTTGTTTTTGACTCGGTATTTGGTCTTTTGACTTCCCGATGTTCTATTGTGGAACTATTTGAGTGTCTTCTTGATGTTTCGTATGTCTAGAACTATATGGTAGGATTCCATGTAGGCTTTGGTGTCGTGAATCGTGCTAAGTGTTCAACATTGTGTTTCGTTGAACTGTGATGAGTCTTGTCTGTTCTTCGGAACTATCTTTGGTTACCCGTTTGATAAGCATGCTAGTTCGGTGTTTAGATGCTAGCGTGTGTGTTGTTTCTACCTTCCGTTTGGTTGATGATAACTTGTGTTATTCATCCTTGTTGTTGTTGGACTGTGATCCATTCCTTAATTGAGTATGGTTTCATATCTTCGTTGTGATCCGTTGATTGATTCCTGTTGTGGTATGACGTGTGTGTTGCTCTACCTGGATTGCACGATTAGTGGTATGGGACACTAGTCACCAAGGTATTGCGGCGGTCCTCGTGGTGGCCGTGACGTGATTATGGAGTTGTGGCCTTTGTGTAAGGTTCACGTGATTCTTGGGTGGCATGTGTTGCCGTGTGTGTGTACGGTACCCTCGTGTACTATGAAATTGGTGATCTCGTTGGTGGTCGTTGGTGGGGGACGACGGTCCCAGGAGGGAAAAGGTTGGACTAAGAAGTACAGGGGTCCTGGAGGTAATGGTTGGAAAGAAGATACAAGGTTGGTGTAACACCCCAGATTTTCAGGACTTTTTAAAACTTATAATAAAGGTAGAATCTCATTAAATCCCAAGAGATAAATACAAGCGTACGGGGTGCTATGCCACACCTGGGCTAGAGAACCCAAGTGCACAGGCTAACTAACTAATATCCTCAAAGCGTAATTACGTAAACGTGGCACGCAGGCCAAAGGGGAAAACTATCTACTTCTATACTCCCAGTTCTAGCGCGCTCTAGTGACTTAATCTTCTGTGCCTGAAAGCCAAATATATCTGTTCAGCGAGAGGTGCTGGTA
Organism: Ipomoea nil; assembly: GCF_001879475.1. Taxonomy (NCBI): domain Eukaryota; kingdom Viridiplantae; phylum Streptophyta; class Magnoliopsida; order Solanales; family Convolvulaceae; genus Ipomoea; species Ipomoea nil. The sequence goes on along the minus strand of NW_017619158.1, from coordinate 231,944 downwards.
ACCCACTCCAACGCGTTGAAATACGATACATATAGATATATATATATATAGATATACGAAAACCATTTTGAGCATGAAGATATATCCTACGAACTCTAGCTTTAAAAACCGGGAATGACTCGACAGATAAGGCCAGACACAAGCAACAGTTATAACGAGCATATGCAGTTCACAACAGATAAGGCAGATAAGGCAAAGCATAAACAATGATCATAACCCAACATGAACAATCCCCAACATAAATCCCATAGTCACATCCCCCAAGATACTCGTAATCACAACTCGTCCCTGTCACAACACATAACACACTTTGTTGGCGCCACAGGACCAATCGCATGCCCATACATGAGGGTCAGCGCATATAGCTCTGACACGGCCCCGCAGCACCCTGCCCCATATCGCAACACGGAGGGGTCGATCGCAACCGATCGATGAACCGCAGCTCATCATAGTGTTTGATCGCAACCAAACAGTGGACCGCAGCCCAAGAGAATGTCATCTGACCGCAGCCAGGAAAAAGGACGAACCGCAGCTCGTATAGAAACGTTTGATCGCAACCAAACGGTGGACCGCAGCCCAAGAGTATCAATCTGACCGCAGCCAGCTTCTGAGCCGCAGCTCAGGATAACCAATCCGATCGCAACCGAATTGGGGTAACACACACACATAACACATAGCAAGCACATGCAACCCACATTACACATTGGGAAGGGGGAGAAAGCGTATAACAAAACCTATGCGTGATCCATCACATACTAAGAATAGTCCTAAGGGGTTCATACTTCTTCCACCTAGGTCAACGGGATACCAATTCAACTAGCATGCAATATAATAGACTCATAAACCTACGAACGGTACCCGAAACATCAAACTAGACATAGGCACGATAAACGGAGTCCGTTGGGACACCACGGGGAACGGGGGAACATCAAACGGGGAAGCCGGGATCCCGATTTGGGATAATTTCCAGCGGGTAGCCGGTCGGTGGGGGACCACCCGCCGGTTGCCCGCCGGATAATACTGTTCCGGGCAGTGGGTCGCCGGCGGGCAGCTGCCCGCCCGCCGGCTACCCGCTGCCGGCAGTGTTTCTCGGCCGTGGGTAGGTGGCGGGTCGCCTACCCCCCACCTACCCCCCACTGACTCTTTTCATCACTTTACGCCCCGGGAACCGTTGTGGAACCCGAAACCATGCTTAGACACTTTACACGCAATTAACGACAACACGTAGACAATTAACGAATCAAATATAAGAAACGGACGGCACATAACCTATCATGCTTTTCTAAATATAATCAACACCCAAACATGCGATTTCCCCACCCGATAATCCTAGAATAAGATCATACGATACAACCTAGGGTTCTAATCATTTTTATATCAACAAGTATACGGTTCGTCTTCTAATTGCAAGATTCGGTAAGAATAACACATAAACATCAAGAACATCACACAATTATCAAGAACAACACATAATCATCAAGAACTCTATATAATCATCAAGAATTCCATAATCATCAAGAATCTCCTAATATCAAGATCCCTCATGGGATCATCACATCAAACATCAATAATAATCATCATATCTCGCCAATACACAATAATATGGGGGAAACCCTAAGGGGGAATCATAGCTATGAAAATAGGTTTTGTTGAGACATGGGTTACCTCTTAGCCTTAATTAATTCCTTGGCTATGAAGGATCTTTCTTTAAGCTTCCTTGCTTTCTTGATTTCTCCTAAGGGGATTCTTGGAGCTCTTTTGGTGGTGGGGCGTTAATCTTGTGGGAGGGATTCTAGGTGCCTCCTAAGTTCCCTATTTATAGATCTAGGGATCTTATTTAGAGTCTAATCCTATTGAGATTAGGGGTTGGGTTTATATATGAGGGCCCATGGACTATGGTGGGCCTTTTTCCCTAATTAATCATTATAACTTATTCCTTCTCTTGGGCTATTGATTGATTAATTAAATGGTTTTAGGGGCCGTAACATGGGGTGTTACAGTTGGGGGTAGCCATAAGGTTGGAACCGGGCATAAGGAAGGCATATCAACTCGTGATGGGTGATGTCACGAGGGCTTGTGTAGCCGTGGTTATGAGTTCTCTTTCTTGTGACGTGTGTAGTCACAAGGGCATGTATTGCCATCGGTCTTGTCTTTATCCTTTGTGTTGTGGTTAGCTTTGTGGTTTGGGATGTGTTCCCGTATCCTTGTTGAGAGTGTTGAGTCTTGTGTTGACTATTGATCTTGGTTTTTGACTTATATACTTGTGTATTCCGTTTCGAAAATGGCTTTACAACTTATATCTTATGTATGTTATTTCACATGTATTGGTGGGTTACCAGCTTTATTCGCCGACCTGGCATCGTCCCATGTTTTATTGTGTTCTTTCAGGTGATGTCTAGGCGAATGCGCAGTCTAGTGCCTGTTAGCATAGCTCTCCCGTTGGTTTTGGCCTGTGTGCCGCCTTAGTTGTAGACTGTTGAGATCTTTTGGATAGTTGTAAACAATGCAGATTTTGCCGTAGCGTTCATCTTTGTTGGTGAACGTGGCATAACACCCCATGACATGGATTTTTATTTATCCAGTTATCTTTTAGTCTTCCGCTGTGTTTGTTGTTTAGTTGTGTTATCTGCATGTTTTAAGATTTTAATTAGCCTGTTTTAGGGGGTGTTACAAGTGGTCCAGCACTGGTTTTGAATTTGGATGGTTGAGAATAGAACTCAGTGTTAGTATATAAGGGGCACTTCCCTTATTCATTAAAACACACAACAATTCATTCTTCTCTTCTTCTATTTTCTTTGAGCCTCCTGTCTGAGCTCTAAGTCGGGTCCTACTGTGACTGCGAATATCTGTGCCGGTATCTCGTAGAAAGTCTGTGTGAAACCAGTCGAAAGCACCCGGTTATCCCTGCAATTTGCTTTTAAGGTAGTGTATTCACACAACACAGGATTCCCTTACTTTTTCCCAAATTAGTCAATATAAAAAGCAGTGCTATTGCGACATTTTCCGGTACGAAACTCCAACATTTTCTACAATTAATTTGACAGGGAAAATAGCATTCGTAAGCCTAAAAATTCAAAATCAGAATCAGGTAGCCGTGGCATATCTAATTTGTGGAATAGAAGAAAAAAGTGCATGCATGATTGGATGATAATGCAGTTCATTCTATAACCACTCCTTGCAAATTAGTAATGTCGATTATGCATGGTATTCAAATGTTTGACATGTCCTAGCAAAAAAAAATGATGAAACTGCAACAGAGTTCACTGTCCGCTAACGTGTGTTCAAATAACAGCAGAAAATAGAACATACAACTTAATTATGGTTGGTTGTTGCATACGCATGCATTCATGCGAAGAAGGCTGTTTGACCCCAAACAATACCATTCAAATTCAAATACACACGGAATGCTACCCCAAGTACCTTTCCAAATGCGAACCCCGGTAGTCTATGGATGGGATATCCAATGGCGACATAACAAAAAATTCAAAATTTGCGTACCCAAGCAGTCCACGGATGGGATACCAAATGGCGACAAAACAAAAAAAATTAAAACAAATAAAAGTATGGGGTCGGGAATGGGACCTGTAGCCGCATGACATTCCACGGCAGCCGCCGGAGGTTCTTCACCGTGAGAAGACATCGTCCTGGAGTCGGGGAGGGATCAACGAGCGTAGAGTTGTGAAAACCGGCAAACTAGCGTAAGGAGCAGTAGTGAAGTCCAACGCGTTCTAAAAACAGAAGGAATTACTGCATGTGCGCCGGTGCATCGTAAGGGGATGTACATTAATTTTGGGCAATCGGATGCACGAAATCAACGCATCGGATGAGTGCACATGGTTCACACTTTAAGAGTGGAGTGCACCAGAAAATTAGCCTATATATATATATATATATATATATATATATATATATATATATATATATATATATATATATATATATATATATATATATATATATATATATATATTATGGATATGTTACATACATTGCACTATTTGGTGAGATACATATATATTTTACAGTCACATAATCTTAAATATTTGAATTGTGTACTGAGATTAATTATCAAAGGCTTTAATTGCAATTTGATGATAGCATGGAAACGTCGTCATTCTTGAATACTCTGTCTAGGAAGGTGGTATTTAAGTAAACTTTGGTTTCACCACTCGACCTAGGAGTTTTTTAAGAAGTAGGGTATTGATCATGCAGGCTAGTTGGAGCGCCACTTGATCTTCACCTGAAGTGAGGTTGACTTTCATATGTTGTTAAACAATCAAAGCCTTGCAATAGAAATTGTTGAAGTACTGCAATAGTAATATTGGTCTGCATTATATGAATGCTTTATATGAGTTTTTAATTTTCTCAAATGAAAGAAAAGTTGTGCAGGTGGCAACTTTGAGTGTTAAATTTATACTTGTTGAATTTAGCTTATTGAGAGATATTCCCTAATAAATGTTAGTTTGAACATATTCTTTGCATATGAGATTAATTTCTTGTACGAATATGGTGTGAAATTTGTGATTATGTTGTTCAACTTGAAGTAGCTTGCAGACAACATTATCTCTATGGCTTACTAACAATGAGCATTTGTATATATATATTATTTAAATTCTTGGTTGGGTCATCTTGAAAGACCTATAATTCATGTTTAAAGGGTAATTATGATGGGTTGAGATAACAAAGTTTGTTGAAATATATTCAACTGTTGAGTATGTATCAGGTAAAGTGCGGAGCTACCTATAATGCTCCATAAAGCAAATTTGCAAAACTCAGGAGCTAATGTTGGGCACCAAAGATCAATCTGGGTAAGAGATCAAATACTTTTGAGAAAAATATCTGTAAGTGTTGCATTGTGAGAGTGATTAACTCTTTATATTTTCACCAAAAGTTTCTCTGTGGTATTGAGAATAATGATGAAAGAGAATGTTTCATGTTAAGCATGAAAATCTCAAGAGATTACTTACGAGTAAACGAAATACTCATCAAAGTGCATGTAAATTTGATCAAGATGATCAACTTACTTGAAGGCTAATTATGAGGATTAGTCATTGAATTATTTGAATGGCTTAAAGCCCAAGAGGTGATGAATTCGTGGTGGGTCCCACTTCTGTGGTCAAACGAAGCCATGAAAAGAATCACAAAGTAGTACACTAGTTGGTCATTCTGATTATGTGTGTACTTGGGAGGTTGAGCTACGACTCTTAATGAATTTATAACCCTATGAGAAGGGTGGTCCTGTTGAGATGGACTTAATGAATTCACCGCATAATATTTGAGTACAAAAGTGCTCTTGATTATTTATACTCAATTGGGGTGGTCTATTTTAAGGTAGACCTAACGAGATCCCTGACTTGAGTGAAAAAGGGTTAACCGCCTCCTATGAAAGATAATGGGGGTATCCCAAGAAGCTGAGTGGCTAAGGAATATGTTGATAAACATGCAGTTGTGCGAGTGTCCAACACCTTCATTACATATACATTGTGATTCACAAACTATCGTTTGCATTGCAAAGAACAGTGGCTATGATAGAAAGAAAAGACTTACAACTGATTTATGTCTTTAACTACTCTATAAGCCTTTAAAGGTGATCTATACTGAGATAGACTTGATATAGTTAAAAGTCTATGTTGAGATAGACTTTGATAGGGTAGAAGTCTATATTAAGGTAGACATAATAGACTTAATTGAATAATAAGGGTATTCATAAGAAGTCAAAGAGTTTGACTTTCATAGAACATGCTTCTTAGAGTTGGTGTGTGCATTAGAGTTCAAAATTTATTTAAGCGATGAGTTCAAGATTTATATCACTCTCGGGAAGAAAATTACTCAATGTCACTACGTGTCAGTTCAAGTTATCAAACACTGACATTAAGATCGACTCCTTTGTATTGCTCTGACTTTATCATCATTCTTTCTGCTTTGAATATATGGGGGGTCATCATTTCTTATGAACAGTTTAGACAACTCTTCTTACCAACCCTCAGAATTTGTGGGGGATTGTTGGAAAATTCTTCTGAGTTGGTCCAAGCTATTCTTATTAAATAGTTTATTGAATATTCAATAAATTTTGACTTAGCTTTAACCCATTGTGTGGCTGTTAATTTACCTTTCAAATGAGTGAATTACATTCATTTCAAATGAGAGGTGCATCATTAATCGTGGGTTTTCGTGGTTGATGAGTGAAGTGTGCTTTTGTATATAAAGCAACATTCCTTCACTCACTAAACACACTTTGAGTCTCTTCCTTCTCTTTAATCCCTTTGAGTCATCGTCTTAGCAAAGTCAGGTTCACCTGCGCTATAGTTGGTGCGAACTAAGCGTAGTTAGTCTGTGTAGCCTGTTGAAAGCATGCCAGGGTTCTGACTGCACCATTATCGGGAAAATAACGCTTTGAAGGTAGTGTTATTATAACACGGCACAAGCTTCCTTTCAGTCATACACTTGTAGTGTCCGTGTTTCGTAAAAGGTTTCCAGTCCGTGCGAATATTTTCTAACAACTCAAATATATATATATATATATATATATATATATATATATATATATATATATATATATATATATATATATATATATATATACACGGCCTTAATGTGAAGAGATGAACAACCTGAGGCATCTTCCTATGTGTAAGTGTAATCCGAGATGTGCTTGTGATGTTATCGACCAAATAAGAGATGAGCACGAGGTTGATCAAGTAATAAGATTTCTCAAGGTCTCAATGAGGATTATAGTAGCCTGAGATCTGGTGTTCTTGTAATGGATCCACTGCCGGAAGTCTACAAGGTATTCGTGATGGCAGAATAGCTTGAAAGGCAGTTAAATTTGGAGAAGCTAAGCTTGAACAATCTGGAAATAAGCCATGCATGCTAATGCAGTTCGCAAACTTCAGCCACAAGCAGATGAAACTGTAGCGGCAATAAACATCAATAATGCAAGAAGAAACGACTGGACACACCATAGAAAAGTGTTACAAGAAACACGGCTATCCCCCGGATGGGTACCAAGCTACAAATCCAAGAATAAGCTACAAACTATGATAGCAGCTACTAACAGCATGGCAGATCTCAGAGTCACTCTCGAACAGCTGCAGAAACTTATGACGGTTCTCCAATCTCAAATCGGACAATGCTCTACTCCTAACACTACTGCAGCAGTCTCATTGGTTCCAAGTTTCACTAAGGCAGAATCCATGAATGAAGGTAAGTATATCACCTCTCATATTAATTTTCTTTCTCTATGTGCTTCTACTTGGATACTTGACTCTGGGGCAACCGGTGACATTGTTTGTTCCCTGGACTTCTTTAATGAGTATCGAATGGCTGATGGAACAGAGGTAAACCTACCAACTGGAAAACGTGTGGTTGTTAAACACACAGGAAACATAAAGATTTGAAATAGTGTATTGCTAAAAAAATGCTATGCGCATTCCTTCTTTCCGGTTCAACATAATATCTGTCAGTAAATTGCTTCAAGATACATCATATACAATGGTTTTCTTATCTAGTCACTGTTTGATTCAGGAGACACTTGGGAAGACAATTGGTTTAGCTAAGTAGGAGAAAGGTTTATATCTGTTGATGGATCCACTTGTGCAAACTGTTAATATTCCTAAACATCTTGCTATGTCTTGTATTAGTCCTAAATTTTTGATCTACTTGTGAAAACTGTTAATATTCCTAACCATCTTGCTAGGTCATGTATTAGTCCTAAAATTTGGCACCAAAGATTGTGTTATTTTCCAATAAACAAAATGCATTTGTTGAATGATATTCCCATGCATTCAAATAAGACTTTAGCATGTGATGTTTGTTATCTTGCCAAGCATAAGAGTTATCATTTTCCCTTGAGTGTCACTTCTACAAACGCATGTTTTGATATAGTGCATACAGATATATGGGGTCCATTTATAGTTTTTTCAATGAAGGGTGAGCGGTATTTTTTTACTTTGGTTGACGATCACTCGAGGTTCACATGGATACATCTCATGAGGAACAAAACTGGGGTGAGGGATCTAATCAAGGGCTTCTATAATTTGATACACACACAGTTTGGTGCTTCCATTAAGGTTCTGCACAGTGATAATGGTCAAGAATTCAGTATGTTAGAGTTTTTCCATGAAAAAGGCATTATCCACAAAAAATCTTGCGTAGACACTCCGCAGCAAAATGCTATTGTCGAACGAAAGCATCAACACGTACTTGCTGTTGCCAGGGCTCTAAAGTTTCAGGCTCAGCTTCATCTTGAGTTCTGGGGCATTGTGTCATGCATGCCATTTTTATCATCAATCGGCTCCCTTCACCAATCATCCAAGGATTGAGTCTTTACCGTAGATTATATGGCAAGGAACTTTCAGTTGATATGCTTAGAGTTTTTGGTTGGCTCTGCTATGCCTCCACTCTGTCACTTGCTAGGCATAAGTTGGTACCACGCAGCAGGAAGTGTTTATTCGTCAGTATGCCAGCTAATGTTAAAGGGTCTATCTTATATGACATTCAACAAAAATCCACATTCGTGTCTCGAGATGTAACATTCTATTAGAACCAATTTCCTTTGGCCAAGGAACGCAGTCTAGATGAACCAAGAGTAAAACAGTTTTCTCCCTACTTACCTAACATCTCTATTTCTACTTCTATGCTCTATGAGTAGATTGGATCGAGACAACCAGACGATGATCCACCTTCTATTAACAATGAGCCTTGCATAGGGGCAGGTGAAAATTCAACACAAGAAGATACTATTGAAGAAAATCACAGCTCACAAAATGAAAATGCAGAAGAAGTGCATGTGCTGCCCACACAGCCTAGATGCTCTAACAGAATTCGAGAGGCCCCAAGTCGATTACAAGACTATTATTGCGACGTTCTTGGGAGACATGGCTCGTCACCTCATCCAGTATTGAAGGTAATATCCTTTAATCACATTGCTCCTACTCACATGGTTTTCTCCATGGCATTCACAAATGCTAGTGAACCACGAACATACAATCAAGCCATTCAATCTGAATGTTGGAAAGAGGCCATAAGTGCATAAATTAAGGTTCTTCAAGATAATAACACCTGGGAGTTAACTACTTTGCCTCTTGGTAAGACTCCCATAGGATGAAAATGAGTCTACAAAGTTAAGATCAAGGCGGATGGCATAGTGGGGAAGTACAAGGCAAGATTGGTAGCCAAGGGCTACACGCAGCAACTTGGAGTTGATTATATTGAGACATTATCTCCAGTGGATCGTCTCAATACCATTTGCTCCTTCCTTGTTGTAGCCACCTCCAATGCTTGGCAGATTCATCAGTTAGACATTAACAACGTTTTCTTGCATGGCGACCAACAGGAGGAAGTTTACGTGGTGTTATCTCCTGGAATTCAAGCTACCCAACCAAATCAAGTGTGTCGGCTACTCCGTTCACTCTATGGTTTGAAACAAGCCAGCCGACAATGGAACGCCAAGTTAACTACTGCCTTAATACACACTAGTTTCGCTCAATCCAAGTCTAACCCTTCATTATTCACTAAAGGTTGTGGTATGGCATACTATACATCTAAATTTGTTTTCGGACTCTGATTGGGCATCCTGCATGGAGACAGGAAAGTTTGTTACCGGTTACTATGTGTTCTTTGGCTCTGCTCTCATATCTTGTAAATCGAAGAAGCAGGCTACTATGTCAAAGTCTTCTTCAAAGGCGGAGTACCGAGCTCTGGCCACTACTGTCTGCGAAATTCAGTGGCTTAATTCCTTGCTAGCAGACTTGCATGTGCAGATGACAAAACTAGCTACTTTTTTCTATGACAGTAAGTCGGTCGTGGCCATAGCTAAAAACCACGTGTTCCATGAACGCACTAAGCATATCGAAATCGATTGCCATTTCGTTCGTGAGAAAGTCTCTCAAGGGCTCATCAAGCTTCTCTATGTATCATCATCTAATCAAGTTGTTGGTGGATTTACTAAACGTCTTCCTCTTTCTCCCTTTCATATGTTTAATTTGTGTCTAAGTTGGGCGTTCAAGACTTACATGCGCCAACTTAACGGGGGGTGTTAGAGGGTAAAAATGAAGCTAATAAAGGTTGAGGGTATTATTGTTTTTTTCTCCTTCTTCTTTCAGTTACAACCGTGAGCTGTATAAGTTGGCAAGTGCCTTCTCTGTAATTCAGTTTTGTTTTCTTCCACCCCTGTTCAATGAAGACACATTCTAGAACTCTCCAGTAGTCTCTTCGTCAACAATAAACGTTTTAAAAATAGAAGAACTAAAAATCAAGACAATTGATCTTAAGAGTGAGGAGCCTATCACATGAGGAAGGATAAGGCTGGATTAATGGAATATATGATACCTAATTTAAATTAGGTAATGGCCAGGTTTTGTCTTTATAGGCTAGGGGTAATAAAATGCTATACGGGTGTGTTTTAAAACGTTGTCAATCAAACAATGTGTATTGACTTTCATTAAGATTATTTTTTTTTTTTGTGTCTAACCCATGAACCAAAGACACCCTAAATAATAATATCATGTTCACATACTAATCTACTATATATACGTACCTTCATGAATATAGCATCTCCTTTTGGTACACTTCCAAACATATCTCCCCCAACATGTTCAACCCTTGTATGTATATACATATATATATATATATATATATATATATATATATATATATATATATATATATATATATATATATATATATATTACGTAAATATGTTTGCATTGCAATGTTATATCATATGAAGAATCAAATAAATAATTAAGGTAGAAAGAAATTATATATTATATATAATTATATATTAAAGGCAATTAATATAAGTATGATTTAAGTAAGTAACTGGGATAGACAGGTGCGGTATGGATAATGAAAAAGTGTCGTGAATCTTGAATGCAAGATCTTGCTTAAAGGTCTACTTGATTTTATATTACGCAGTAATCATATCCATTACTTGGGTTATTTAACAGTAATAAATAACGAAAAGCAAATGCAGAAAACAAAGCAAGTACACACGATGATTGTTTATGCAGTTCGGAGCGCTTCTCCTACGTCTGCGGGGCAACCCATGTCTGCTCAATCCACTATAGATGTTCACCGAGGAGTTTTACAAGAGTTAAGTACAAAAGGCTATCAGCCACTACTACCACAACACCTTTCTAACGTTTACTCAGGACTGGTACGTGCATGCCGTGACGATCTTCAAGAGATGCTTCAGCTGACCCAGGTACGGATAGTGTAGCTCAGTAGTAAACCCACAAAGAATAAGTGTAATAATCAGATTAAGAATGTTGTAATATTTAGTAATTCACTTCTCTCAATTTAGCAAGCAATAATTCGTCCCTTTCCAAAGTGATGAGCCTTCCTTTTATAGCTATCTTCACATCAACAGATTTCCCCACATAAATAGCCAACCAATTAAATCAATTAAACCTCATACACTCATAATAAAAATAACCTTTGTAATTAGCTTCACCCAAATAACAATTCTGCTTACTTCTTATTTTAAAATAATTAACTTCAACCACATAATTATTTTGCTGACTTTATTTTTTCAAATATACCTCCATTGATCATGAACCACTTATATAAATAAAGTCTTTATGATATGAAACATTCCAAGAGCTTGTCTAAACTAATCCTATTTAGTTGACAAATAAATTAGCCAATATAAGGTTTTAATGTGTACTAACTTTGTACACTTACAATCTCCCCCATTGCCAATTTATTTGGCAAAAACTATAACATCTTATACTTTGGGCAAACAATGAAAATATGTTAATTAATTTTATTAAAACAATGCCCTTAGTATATGTGCTTAACAATAAGCTTATGACTAGAAGAATCTAACTATTACCAAAAGCTCTTTGGACTGTATTCCATCCATGAATCAGCAGTAGAAATCCCAAAACAATCTGTATTGATGAAACCCAGTAGAACTCCAATATTTTGCAGTTTAATAATAACTTAGACAATCCACATATATACTGAAGAACCTAGAAGATCCAAGACATAAAAGAGATAGAAAAGCTAAATAAAAGCAATTCTTCCAAAAATAATCCAACCATACCAAAATTCCAACAGTTTTACCAAAACTCCCCCTTAATCCATACTCCCTTTAATCCAACCATACTCCCCCTTAGTATATACTCCCCCTTTTTTTGCCAATAAATTGACAAAGGTGAACATCAATAGTGGATTGAGTCTAACGGAGTGCCCGATCGGACTGAACCTGCACAAGAAAATTAGAAACGAAAACATGCAGAACTTGATAACAATTTAGCAAATAACATATAAGCACATAAAGACACACAAATCAAGTTGGAGCGGATAAAGCAAATAAAGCATATCCAAGTAGTAAACACATTTCACACTTATGTAGCACAAATTCATATAAACATATTCATAACAGAGAGCATGGAAAACACACACAAATAATACAAACATTAAATTGGGTCATTAAAAAAAATTGGTAAATAAGACAGTAAGCACATTCAAGTAATGCATATTCATGCAGAGATCCATATAAAGCAACTTTAGACAAGAATTCATAACGGTTAGCACAATAAGCACACAAGCAAACACAAATACGGTCATGACCGGACTAAACAAAATACAATCACATAAAACATAAAGTAACACAAGAGAATAAACACATTGATCAAATTGCACCAGATTTATCATTCAAGCAAACATATTTTAACACAAGAAATACCAACAAAATAACCTAAGCAAAAACAGGATTATCAGTTCAAAAGCACCCAAAATAACGTAAATAGAACATTTTGTGAACGCACAGAAAATAATCAAAAATAAAACGCAAAGAGTAATCCAGGCAAAACAACCGATATAGCCGGTAAGGACACTTTAGGGACAGAAAAGAAAAAAAAAACATGTGCCTAAAAAAAAACTTATCACAGATCCATAATATAGTAAAGGTGAAGAAATGTCAAGATTTGTGGAAGGCAAAGATAATGAAGTAGTAGGCACCATATTAGGTAAAGGAACATTCAAAACTCAGCTTTAGACACATAAATATTTGCAGGTATTTCACATCACAGAAAAGACATTGAAACTCTAGAAACAAGCATAGGAATAAAAAATAAATAAAGAGATGGACCTGTAGACCTTACTACAAAATACGATGACTAAAAATGAATTTTGAGGAAGGATGATCACCAGTTATGGGCGAGACAAAGGCAGCTAAGGTGTTTTGCACGTTGGCAATCTCCTTGTTGGCGGCAGTGCAGCTAGGCGATAATGGTGGCTGGGCAACGATGCTTGATGGGTAGGCAGCGCCGACATCAGATGGTGAAGCGGTTGCGATTGGCGGCAGATGACGGTAGAGCAGTGATGGCATCAGACTAGGAGCCAACAATGGTGGTTTGGGATTGTGCGGCGACTAGTGCGGTGGCTGGTTCAAGGAGTGCTTGTTGGCTGGGATGGTGACTACAGGCGGTGGCTGTGCATACGTGGCCTGGACGGTGACAGCTTAGGCAGGGCAGTGAAGGATTTTCAGGAAGAATTTTTTCTTCAATAACTCTCCCATTTTTTTATTATTAAATAAAGAAGAGATTTTTTAATAGATGGAAGTTTGTAAATTTTTTGGGTACAAGAATTTTAGAAGGATAAGGAAACTTTTGAATGGAGAAAAGATTTGAAATCCTATAGATTAAACTGTCTAGAATAATTTAAGTAACCTAAGACATTAGCAAACTTTATTAGCAAAAAATGGTTAATTAAAATTAGAAAATTACCTATAATTCTTAACTGCAATCCTTAATTTCAAATTTGCCAATTTTCATTTTGAGATGCCTTAGAAATTGCTTGAGAGACAAAATCTGTTTTCTTAACCCACACTTGTTTTACAAACGATGTAATATGTTTGTCGGTGAACTTCTCACGCCTTTGATCTTTATAAAATTAAAAGCACTCGGGTCTGATATGGCCACACAACCTGCAATAATGACACAAGGGGTTATAGAGTTTATAAAATTGTTTATTTGACCGTACTATACCATTATTTTGTCTCGCTGAGCTGGATTCAGGTATGTCCACTAGATCTGGTCCTGTTGCTTTGACGAATACATTTTTATCTTTTAAAGTACCCCCGGTGAAACCTAGACCAAAATTTGCAGGAGACTTTCTCCTGAATAAAATATTTGGTCAAGTGTTGAGGTTGTGTCCATCATTTAGATTTGTCTTTTGAAGGTGCTTAGCTCCTGGTTCAGGGTCTGTACCCCCTGTTTAAGTCTCTCTTCTCGATCAGACGCCTATTTAAGTAGTAAATCCCTATCAGCTACTTTATTTTGGTACACTTTACTAGCATTGGCTAAGATTCCTATCTCACTAGTCAATTGATGATTAGCTTTTCGTAGGGCTTCCCACTTGGGATACAATTTATTAAACTCTACTTCAGAAGACAAAGCAGGTAAATCTAAATGCGGAGCCATATTTGCATTCTTCTGAATCAGCTATATCTCCAAGTTTTGAACACGCTAAAACACGAGCAGTGAATGCTACAAAGTTACCGGAAATTTCTTCTGCATCAGATCCAGCTGCGTCAGTCTCAGGTTTGTCGTCACTCCAGGTAATGGCCTAGATTTCTTACGTCTTAGATAGGTGGGACATTCCTCTTGGACGTGACCGAATCCTTCACACTCATAGCATTTAATCCCTTTATTGCTAGATTTGTCTTTGGACTGCCCTGGACGTGAGGCGGAAGGCTTGAAATTTGAGGAGCCCGTCCTAGTGCCAGCTTTTGTTGTATTCGACGTTGATCCGTTTTGTGGTTTGTTGTTGCGGGAATTATTTGACACCTGTTTCAAGATTTTAGAAAATTGCTTAGTTAAAAAAAACATAGTATCATAACCTGGTTCATCTAAGAGTTAGAGGCAACATTGTTTTCTTTAGCGGCAAAAGCTAAATTTTTTCATTTTTTTAGTGAGATCGGTAAGAACTTCCATTTCCTATGTTTGAAGGTTTCCCATTAATTGAGTGACAGTCTTGTTTTCCCAGTCGTCATGTTCCTGAATAGTAGTGACCTTCATCCTAAACCTGGGCGGTAGAGATCTCAGAATTTTCTTTACCAGTTTTGCTTGAGTAAAAGGTTCACCAAGGACCATTACACGATTCGCCAATTCTTGCACTCGGCTATGGAAGCTAGTGATGTTCTCTTCTTCGCTCATCCGAAGTTCTTCAAAGTCAGACTGCACCAGTTGCAACTTCGATTGCTTCACTGAATTCGTGCCCTCGTAGGTTGACTCAAGAGCTTCCCATGCACCTTTAGTTGAACCATAACCTGTAACTATGGAAAATTGACTTTCATGTATTATTTGGTAAATAGTATCTAGTGTTTTAACATTATTTCCAGCATTAGTTATTTCAGTTTGGGTCCATTCAGTTTCAAGTTTTGCCACTTGTGGACCGTCAGCACTTGTACTAGCTTTAGTCAGATGAGTCCAACTCGTCACAACATAACGCCAAACAGCGTCTCCTTGAGCTTTTAGATGCGTTCGTGTGCGTGTTTTCCAATAAGCATAGTTGTCGCCCGTTAACTAGGGAAGAACCTTAACACGGTCCATTCTGAAACACTCAACAAACCGTGCGATTTAACAAAGTAATAGAATAAATAAAAGCAATAAAAACCGCTGAAAACTTGAGTTCAAGAATCATGGAATAACCAGATCGACAGACTAATAATTTAAGTCTCCGGGCTCTGATACTAATTGAAAGTGTGTCGTGAATCTTGAATGCAAGATCTTGCTTAAAGGTCTACTTGATTTTATATTACGCAGTAATCATATCCATTACTTAGGTTATTTAACAGTAATAAATAACGAAAAGTAAATGCAGAAAATAAATCAAGTACACATGATAAGTGTTTACGTAGTTCGGAGCGCTTCTCCTACATCTGCGGGGCAACCCACGTCTGCCCAATCCACTATAGATATTCACCGAGGAGTTTTACAAGAGGTAAGTACAAAAGGCTATCAACCACTACTACCACAACACCTTCCTAATATCTACTCGGGACTGGTACGTGCATGCCGTAACGATCTTCAAGAGATGCTTCAGCTGACCCAGGTACGGACAATGTAGCTCAGTAGTAAACCCACAAAGAATAAGTGTAATAATCAGATTAGGAATGTTGTAATATTTAGCAATTCACTTCTCTCAATTTAGCAAGCAATAATTCGTCCGTTTCCAAAGTGATGAGCCTTCCTTTTATAGCTATCTTCACATCAATAGATTTCCCCACATAAATAGCCAACCAATTAAATCAATTAAATCTCAACCACTCATAATAAAAATAACCCTTGTAATTAGCTTCACCCAAATAACAATTCTGCTGACTTCCTTTTTCAAAATAATTAACTTCAGCCACATAATTATTTTACTAACTTCATTTTTCCAACTATACCTCCATTGATCATGAACCACTTATATAAATAAAGTCTTTATGATATAAAACAATCCAAGGGCTTGTCTAAACTAATCATATTTAGTTGACAAATAAATTAGCCAATTTAAGGTTTTAATGTGTACTAACTTTGTACATTTACAGATAACATGCGACAAATCAAAATTGATCCCCTTAATCCCTGGATATTTTTGAGTAATGATACTGAGGGTGACTCCAAGCCCACCACCAACATCAACCAAAGTATTGATGTGTTCTAAGCCCGTGTACCTGTCCAGGATGCTTTTGATTACGACGCTTGTGTAGTTCAACATTGCCTTGTTGAATACATGGTTGAACCTAGGATCTTTCCCCGGATACTCGAATGCATGTGTTCCATAGACCCTGTCAAAGGGAGCTCCTCCTTCAAGTACAGCGTCTTTTAATTCATACCTGGGATATATACATGATCTACTTCAAATTTCTCATTATATATATATATATATATATATATATATATATATATATATATATATGTATATATATATATATATATATATATATATATATGTATATTATATATATATATATATATATATATATATATATATATATATATATATATATATATATATATATATATATATACATATATATATATATATATATATATATACATACATATATATATATATATATACATACATATATATATATATATATATATATATATATATATATATATATATATATATATATATATTTTGGTGAGGAAAGAGAGGCTAAGCCTCAGACTAAGAAATTCTACGGGAGCTTGCCCCGCCCGCATCACGAGTCCGTAGCGGGATGAGCCCTTCCATGGGTTCGTTGAACACCCAAGTGCCCCACTCTTTCGTTTGCGCAAGATTGGCCAAGAAGTCGGCGCAAGTGTTGGCTTCTCTGAAAATATGATTGAAGGAGATCCCTTCAAACTTGGGCACCAAGTCGAGACAGTCATGTAGAAGAGAACACCCATTGTCGTCCATGTCCCTATCACCATAGATGAGATCAATAACGGCTTTAGAATCCATCTCCACCATAACCCGACGAAACCCCTTCTCAAGATAAAGCCGTAAACCCTCCCTTAGGCACCATAGCTCTGCCACGAAGCTATTGACTTTACCAATCTTTGTGGTGAAACCCCAAATAAAAGTTCCCAAGTTGTCTCTCATCAACCCGCCTACGGATGCCATGCTTGAAGTGTGCTTAGCTGCTCCATCAGTGTTCAATTTGAACCAATCTTGAGTCGGCGGGAACCATTGGACCCATTCTGACCGTGCTTTGATCATGTCCCCTTTCTTTGAAATATCCAGTAATTCATTTACTTGTGAATTCACCCAAAGGACCGTAGGAAGGGGGCTGGATTTTTGTTGTTGGAAACTCCAAGAATTTCTTTTTTTCCAAATTTCCCACAGATTGAACACAAAAAGCGAGGGCCAACTGGAAGTCTGATGATTGGCGCAATTCGTTGTGATCCAGTGTTCGACCGTCCAATGAATCGGAAAACGAAAGGTTGTCGGCGTCTCCAAAAGGTACCATGTCGTCCGAGCAGAACTGCAATCCCAGAGAAGTGCCGAATGGACTCCTCCTCTAAGCCGCAACATGGGCAAGAACTGGAATCCACCAGATGTCTCCTAACGCGTTCCGCATTGGTCAGCAACCGGTCTTTGAGGATGAGCCAAAGGAAGATTTTGATTTTTTCCCAACACCTCAAACTCCAGAGCCAAGCCCAGTCCCGGTTCTTCTCGTCAATACCTGCAACACAAGCATAAGCAGATTTCATCAAGAACTTACCAGTTTCGCCGTTAATCTACCCCATCGAGTCTTGTCTTCGATCACCGAGAGGAATCGGGATAGTGCGGATGGTGTCAATAATGTTTTTCAGGAGAATATCTTGAAGCTTAGGCATGTCCCAGCTTCTATTCTGAAGGATGAAATCGCTTACTGTACAGGAATCAAGTTCCTCCGGGATATCAATGTTTTGCTCTAGTCCGAGCGGCATGTTACCAACCCACCAATCTTTCCAAAATTTTATTGATCGACCATTGCCAACTTTCCAATTCGCATTACTGATGACCGTGCTTCTTCCCTTGATTATGCTCTTCCAAGCCCACTATGCGTTACCGGGAACTTTGGCGGAGAAGAAATCACCATTCTTGACGTATTTGTCTTTCATGACTTGTATCCAGAGTTTATCGGACTTACCACACATCTGCCAGGCGAGCTTAGCGAGAAGGGCTTCATTGAAGTGGCTAGCTTTACGTAGGCTGAGCCCTCCCGAATCGCGGGGTTGGCACACTTCGTTCCAGTTCACCAAGTGAATCCTTTTTTTTTCCCGCGTATCCCCCTACACGAAGTCTCGGCAAATCTTATCTATACTATCGCAAGTGCCTTTGGGGAGGGCCAGCGCTTGCATAGTATAGATGGGGATGGTTGATAGGGCAGATTGAGTCAAAATTCTTCTACCCGCGAAGCTAAGGGAGTCTCGCTTCCAGCCCGATAGTCTCTTCTTCATCTTTTCCAGAATATAACCAAAAGTATCTTTCGTAACTCTTTTCTGCAGGATAGGGATTCCCAAATATTTTCCCATGTTATCGGACATCGGGATCCCCCGCAACCTCACCTAAATGCCGCTTGACCCTATCACAAGTGTTAGGGGAGCAAAAAATAATAGATTTATTAAAGTTGATTAACAAACCTGATCGGCGAGAAAAATCATTAATCGCCGAAAGGATGACTCTGAGTTGTTGTTCAGAAGCTTCACCGAAGAGGATCAGGCCGTTCGCGAAGAAAATGTGGGATATGCACGAACCCCCCCCCCCCCCCGCCCCCCCCCCCCCCGCGCACCACCTTATAGGATTTCCATCGTCTAGAACCAACCTCCTCTTGTATTGCCCAGGAGAGAGTTTCCATGGCAAGGATAAATAAATAGGGGGCCAACGAATCACCTTGTCTTACCCTTCTACCCACTCCAAAAGCTGGTAGCTTACCCCATTCCAATTGATAGATATGGTGCTTTCTTTAAGAGAGAACATAATCAGCGAAATCAGGCGGCTGGGGAAGTTAAACTTACAAAGCACAGACTCAAGGAACCCCCAATCGAGGTTATCATAGGCCTTGTGAATGTCTAATTTGAGGACCATGAAGCCTTTTTTGCCTTTGGCCTTCGACATGCTATGGATAACCTCTTGCGTCATAACGACATTGTCAAGCGTGGGTCTTCCCGGGAGAAAGCTGTTTTGAAAAGGTCCCACCATTTTCTTCATGATAGGTCTGAGCCGATTGACAAGGACTTTGGAGACAATCTTGAAAATCACGATAAGCAGGGTGATTGGCCTAAAATCTCCCGCATTTTCAGGATTATCTTTCTTGGGAATTAGTGTCATGTAAGCTTCAAGCATTCCTGTAGGAACGGTACCTGAAACAAGACGAGAGTTAACAAAATTCATTACCGAGTTACCAACGATTTCCCAGTAATGACGGTAGAAAGCCGCTTGGATCCCATCAGGCCCCGGGCTCCCAAAACGCTTCATGCCGAACACAGCATGTTGGACTTCATCAGAAGTAGCATGCCAAATTAAATTCCGAGCCTGACTGGTGCTGATGTTGCGCCCACTACAGAAAGTGGGGGTTTCATCAATTGTGTCTTGATTCCTGTCAAAAAGGCATTTAAAATAATTAGTAATATGCTCTTTGATGGTATTGGGATTAGAAGTCCACTCACCGTTGATTTTAAGCATTGTAACCCTAGCACGGTTCCTTCTCACCAGAGTTGCCCGATGGTAGTAAGTGCTATTTTTGTCACCATCTTGGATCCAGTCTTTATGAGATTTTTGGAACCAGAAAACCTCCTCTTGCTTCGGGATACTATTGAGATCATTAATGAGCAATTTTTCCAGCTTTAATAACCCTCTATCCGAACTGTAGTTCGGCGAGCCTTGAATCCTCGCGATTCTAGCGATCATATTTTTCTTCCTGTGAAAAATATTCCCAAAGATTTTATGGTTCCAATCTTTGGACAAAGTAACCACCTGGTCAATGGCCCCGGAGATATTATCTGAGGAGGAGTTCCAAGCTTGATGCTAGATCCCCCGGTAATCGTCTCTCAAAAGCCAAGCCGCCTCAAACCTGAAGGGTCTCTCTTTCCTCGGGGGTGGAGTGCCCGCGGTACTATTAAACTGAATGGGATGAAGATCCGAGTGAATACAAGGCAAGATATGTGTAACACCCTAATTTTGAGATATTTAAAACTTGTAAAATAAAATTCATTGACTTAATTCCCAAATAGAACATCATACTATCCATAAGGGTCGGGGTGTTATGCCACACCCAGGTTTAAGAATCTAGGTGCACAGGCTAAACTATTCAAACATAAGAAATCCTCAAATCAATATTCAATACAATCCCAAGGCACGCAGGCCAACTACTGAACTATTACTGACTAGAACTAAGCCAAGACTCTGACTAGCGCGCTTTAAAGCTAAAGCTCATTACCTGAAAAACATTCGATATAACAACCGTCAGCGAATAATGCTGGTAACCCACTCCAACGCGTTAAGTACAATATAGGTAGATATAAGAAACTCATTTTGAAATTGGAATACATATATAATCCTAGGGAACTCAGATTTAAATCCGAGAACAGACTCAACAAGCAATAGAAGATACATTCAATATAATTAAACATAAGGATTCTAGCATGCATCCTAAGGTCACAAGACTACACAATACAAACTATATCAATACCCAGTTATCATCACAGTCAAACAATCAACAATAAAACACGTATTGGTATACACACATATGGTGGTGCCGCAGGACCATTCACATGACCCGAACCTTGAGTTCCATTGCCAAGGGGTTAGTGGATGTAGCCCTATTAATATATATAACAGCCGATTGTTCTCAACCAATCCAACTGCCTATATAGCTGACCGATCGCAACCGGTCGGGTTAATACCTGGTTGTTCTCAACCAACCAGATAGTCATTATAGCCAATTGATCGTAACCAATTGGGTCAACATGCACAACAACATAGAAGCCAATCAACAAGCAACCCACAATAACACATAACGAGGGGGAATCATCGGGGAACACGTAACCCAATATAACTCATCCATAACAAACCACATTAACCCGCCCATGACACTCTTACGGGATCATACAACTTCCTCCTAGGCCAACGGGATACCAATTCAACTCGCATGCAACACACAAGACTCTTTTATCCTAAGAACGGTACCCGATACATCAAACTAGACCCACAAACACCGATGGGGTACAACGGGACACGGGGAAACAACAAACGGGGGGGGGGGGGGGGGGAACCTCACATTACCCACCAACTTTCCAGCGGGTAGACGGCGGGTGGTCCGGCGACGGCTACAGTTCCAGCGGGTGCCCGGCGGGCAGTTGCCTGCCCGCCGGCTGCCCGCTGGAACCGGGCAAGGGGGCAGCAGGTAGGTGGCGGGCACCTCTTCCCCCACCTACCCCCCACTGACTCATATGTAATATTCCGGTCCCGGGATCTTTCGTGGAACCCGAAACCATGTCCAGACACATTCAAACACAAACGACAACACCACGTATTCAATTAACGGAATTAAACCAAGAATCACACCAAATACACCCTAACACGACTCCTAAACATACCAAGACTCAACACATATCACATAATGATCCAGGGACATCTGGAATCACAAGAACATCAAAAAATCTATATGCAAAGTCCTAAACGCAAGTCCTAGACTAGACTCAACACCCGATCATGCAAAATCCCACCCAAACATACCAAGGATAACATAATACGAAATCCACGTTATAAACCTAGGGCTCTAGACATAATCAAAATACAAGATCGTTCATATAATTAATCATAGTATCAAGAACATCAAGATCAACACATAAACATCAAGATTATCACATAAACACAATATAAACTCTAGGCAAAGCTCTATTAAGACTCAAGCACATAATCATATATCAAAGGAGCCAATGCATAAGATATATCAAGGAAAGTAGGTTTTGTTGAGACATGGGTTACCTCTTAGCCTTAATCAATATCCTTGGCTACTAAGGTTCTTTCTCTAAGATCTTCCTCCCGTGGGTTCTCCTACGTTTGGTGGCAGGGGGATTCATGGGAATATCTTGTGTGGTACAATTAATTCTGGTAGGGTTTCTAAATGCTTCTTAGGTCCATTATATATATATATATATATATATATATATATATATATATATATATATATATATATATATATATATATATATATATATATATATATATGTATGTATGTATGTATATATATATTTAGGAGTCCTAACTAGGGTCTGAATAGCAAGGGTCCACATAACGACAATGAGCCAATGAATAAGATATAGCAAGGAAAATAGGTTTTGTCGAGACATGAGTTACTTCATTCGTTTGGAAATCCAAAAACAACGTCAATGAGACCTGTGAATCAAATCGGGATTTCACTAAGTAATCAAACTAATTATCCAACTAAGCTAAACATCCCTTTGGTGACCATAATCATTATTAATTGACAATAATCCGCCTTTGTTGAGTAAAAGGGTTGGCAACTAACAAATCTTAAACTAAATTCCCAATATTCCAAATTCGAACCCTAGCCTAACCTATAATTAACCACACGCCTTGCCACTAAAGCTAAGCAGCCTTTTGGTAACCTAAATCCGACATTAAGCTAATTACCCGTTTCCCGAACGATGAACCCAGCATGGAAACTTACCTTCGTCCTCTTCGAACTGCTTTGGCCAAGAAATAGCGGGTGATCGACGGGACCACTTCTACCTGCCGCCACCACGCCAGCACGATCGCCAGAGGGAGAGAACCACCATCGTGTGACTCCGTCGTCGTCGTCGTGGACAGGGGAGGGGTTGCAACCACCGTGCTGCACGTTGTCGCCAGTGTCGTCCATCTTCAATGGAAGGTCGAGAGAGGGGTTCATGGTCTCGAGTTCAGGGAAGGGTTGGGGTTGGTCGTCGCCGGTAGTTTCTTGGTTTGTCGGGGACGGAGTTGGATGGTGGGAGGGTCTGGCGGTGAAGGTTGTCGGCGGTGTTGCGAGGGAGAGAGGGATGTGACGGAGGAGAATGGGATTGCTGGTTTGCTGCTCTTAGGCATGTGGGGTATTTCGTACGCATGAACCTTATATATATATATATATATATATATATATATATATATATATATATATATATATATATATATATATATATATATATATATATATATATATATATATATATATATATATATATATATAGGGAAGGGATCAGGTGTATTTGTGGCTTCCCGTGCGGTTGTGCAGTGGATTAATGTGCGTGAGGTTTATACTTAATGTGCGTGAGATGTGCCTGAGATTTGTACTTAATGTGCGTCATGTTAATATGCGTGAGTTTTGTACTTAATGTGCCTAAGTATTGTGTTTAATGTGCGTGAGATTTCTGCTTAATGTGCGTGAGTATTTCAAAATTACGAGCTCAGAAGGAAGTAGAACAGAAACTCATGCACATTAACGCCCAAGCTTCTTGTTACTTCTTCCTTCAATTTGGCCATGGATTATGGATTATCAGCTACCTACAGTGCAGTTGAATGTTTATATAGATGACGCACGCATAGTAAAACTTGCACAGTAGCTAAGTGTGGATTTCTGTTGTATTATTCCTATAATTCTTAACCACCATAGCCCGCCTCTGCATCATCATCATCAGGGAGGGGGCAATGGCTACTGGGGATGGGGAAGAAGCTGACATCAATATTTTCTGCTGCATTTTACACATTCACGCACATTAAGTACAAATCTCAGACACATTAAGTACAACACTCAAACACATTGAGTACAAATCTCACGCACATTAATCCACCGCACATCCACACAAGAAGCATTCATCCGCACGGGAACCTTTCACTATATATATATATATATATATATATATATATATATATATATATATATTTATTTATTTATTTATATCCTATACGCCCAATAAGTATTAGGTAGCCCAAGCCCCAAACGTATTTAATCCAAACCCATCTAACCCAAGCCCATTTAGGAAATACTTATTGGGCTTGGGCTACCTAATACTTATTGGGCGTATAGGATATAAATATATATATATATATATATATATATATATATATGTATATATATATGTATGTATGTATGTATATATACATGTATGTATATTGGGCTCAGGGTCTGAGCATTTAACATTGTAGCTTATAAGATAATTGACCAAGGTCCATCGTAACATATTTAGGCTTATACATATATATTTGTAGTAACATATTTACTTATAAATACATAGCTCTATTTGGGAAATATTTATATTCAATATAAATATTTACGGGGTATCACAGAGATGGTAGTGCTTGTGGTGGTAGTGGTGGGGGTGTGGTGGCGGTGGTGTGGTAGTAGTGGTGTTGTGGTGGATATGGTAGTGCTTGTGGTGGTGTTGGTGTTAGTCGTAGTGGTGGTGGCGGTGGTGGTTGTTGTGTGGTAGTAGTGGTGTTGGTTTGTGGGTGGTGGGGTGTCGTGGTGGTGTGGTACAGTGGTAGTGGTAGTGGCAGAGGTAGAGGTGGTGGTGATGTTGTGGAGTGATGGTTTGGTAGTTGTGGTGGTGGTAATAATAATAATTCAGAAATTAAATTAACAATCATATAGGGAAGAGAGATGAAAAATAAAGAATTCGAAAAATGTCTTCCGACTAAAGATGTGACACCCCAAAAATCCACATTCCAATCCATGAATTAATTGAGTAATTAATTCTATTTCTCTTGAGGAATTGATTCCTAAAATCCTGATTTTTGATACTCAAGGACTAGTATTTGATTAGTCAATCTTTAAGTTGTGTTGTACCTTGTGCTTTGAGAGGAGTTCCCTTGTTCCTTACACTTTCTAAGAGTTAGTAAGGGTAGCCTTGTCTTTTCACCAAGAGTTAGTTTTGTAACCTAAACCTAGAAGGCTTCTTCATTTCATTCCTTACAATTCCTAGAAAAATATCTCTATCTTCTCTCTAGAAAAGAAGAGTAGCTTGTTCTTCAAGCCAAGTGAGACTTTTGTCAAGATTACAAGCTTTGCTTCCAAGATTCAATCTTTCACCTATTTGGGCATCTAGAAGGGTAAGATCTAAGCTTGTCTAGTCTTTTTGGTTCCATCTTAGTTGTCTTTTTCTTAAAGGTAGGATCTTTATGATCTTTTGGTTTGATCTTGAAGTGGGTTTGGCTAGTGAGCTTAGTGGAGAGCTTGTTGTGGTGTAAGAGGAGTCTTTTGGTCTTCAAGAGGTAACCCATGCTCTACAAAACCTATTTTGCTTACCTATATATGATTTCTTGGCTTCTATTTGTGTTTTGCTATGAAATGTGAGAGTTTATGCATTTATCTTGTGATATTGCATATCTAGAGCTTGTGTTTAGGATTCCTTTGTGTCATTGCTTGGCATTTTCCATGGTTCAAGTCATTTTGTTGTGTTTGGTGAGATTTGGCATGTTTTGGACTTGAAGTTGTGTTTGGAGAAGAAAATCCCCGAAGGGATTTGTTGTTGTACAGGGATGTACCCGCGGGCGGAACGGCGGGCGGGGCACCACCCGCCGGCCTACCCGCGGGGAACATGTGCCTTGTGGGTAGTGTACCCGCGGGTGGGGCACTACCCGTGGGTCCACCCACGGGGTACATGGTCGCGTTTGGTTCGGGATTTGTTCCCCGTGATTTGTTTTTCTCGGTGTTTGGTCTTTTGGATTCCCGTTGTTCTTTTGTGGAACTATTTGAGTGTCTTCTTGATGTTTCGTAGATCTAGAGCTATATGGTAGGTATCCATGTAGGATCTTTGGTGTCGTGAATCGTGCTAAGTGTTCAACATTGTGTTTCGTTGAACCAAGAAGTGTCTTGTGTGTTCCTTGGAACTATCTTGAGTTTCCCCGTTGATAAGCATGCTAGTTTGTTGTCTTAATGCTAGCGTGTGTGTTGTTCGTACCTTCCGTTTGGTTGATGATAACTTGCGTTACTCATCGTTGTTGTTGTTGGGTGGTGACCCGTTCCTTGATTGAGTAAATTTCATACCTTCGTTGTAATCCGTTGTTTGACTTTCATGTGAGTGGTGGTGCGTGTGTGGCTTTACCTGGATTGCACGATTAGTGGTATGGGACGCTAGTCACCAAGGTATTGCAGCGGTCCTCGTGGTGGCCGTGACGTGATTATGGAGCTGTGGCTGAGTCCACGTGATTGGGGGATAACATTGTGTTATCCGGGCATGTGTTGCCGTGATTGGTGGGTTTTCGTTGGTGGTTATAGATGGGGGACGACGGTCCCGGCGGAATAAGGTTGGACTTGGCTGTACAGGGGTTTTTTGGAGGTAATGGTTGGCTTTGAAGGTACAAGGTTGGGGGTAGCCATAAGGTTGGAACAGGGCATAAGGAAGGCATATCAACTCGTGATGGGTGATGTCGCGAGGGCTTGTAAAGCCGGTGTTGTGTGATCTTCTCTCGTGACGTGTGTAGTCACGGTGGCTTGTGGTGTTTTGGCATGTGTTGCCGTTGGGTGAGTCTTTATCCTTGTGTGTGGTTAACCTTTGTGGTTGGGATGTGTTCCCGGTGTTATCCTTGCGAGTGGTGAGTCTTGTGTTGTCTTTTAATCTTGGCTTTTGACATATATATATGTATTCCGTTTCGAAAATGGTTTTTATATCTTATATCTACCTATTTATGATACTTAACGGTATTGGTGGGTTACCAGCATCTTTCGCTGACCGGGCGTCGCCCCGATGTTTATCTTTGTGTTCTTTCAGGTGTTGAGTAGTCGAGCGCGATGTCTAGAGCCGGTAGCTTAGTACCTGTACCTTTAGACTGTGTTTTTGTGGCCTGCGCGCCAATGGTTTTAGATTGTTTTTAGACTGATGTTTTGGGATAGTGTGTTACACTTGCAGATTGTCGCCTTAGCGTTACCTAGTGTGGTATACGTGGCATAACACCCCTGTTTTGGATTTCTTTTATCCAGTTTCCGTTTATCTTCCGCTGTGCTAGTTTTGTTGTTAATCTGCATGTGTTAAGACTTGTTTTTAGTTCTTGTTGTTTTGGTGGGGGGTGTTACAGTTGGTATCAGATCCTAGGTTTTGAGCCTTGGTTTAGAGCCTAGGAAGAGTTGAGTCTAGACTTTCTAAGTGTTTAAGTGTGTTTTGTGACCTCTAAGCGACCTTAAGAAGCTAAGTGTTAGGCTTAGGATTCTAGGTTGCGCAGTGAGCTGTGTGTTGCTTTCTGTCTTACTTGCTTGCTTGTTCTTTTGGTAACCTTGTTGTTGTAGCAGAAGTGCGATGCCTCCTCGTCCTCGCGTTCGCTCCCCAGAGACCAGAAGTGCGATGCAGTCTCTCAGTGAAGCTCTGTTGAACAACAATCAAGCTGCGCCGCCTCCGCCTCCGGTTGGGCACCGCGATGTGGGTCGTTTAGTGTCCGGGCATCGGCCGCCTTCCTTTGCTGGTGAAGAAGACCCTGTATTCCTTGAAGAGTGGCTACGGGTGTTTGATAAGATTTTTACCGTGGTGGGTTGTCCCGAAGAGAGGAGAGTAGAACTGGCAACGTTCTACTTCTGCCAAGAAGCTGATCTGTGGTGGGTTCACGAGAGTCCGGCCTTTCTTGAAGAGCCTGGGTTTGATTGGACCGCGCTCAAGGACAGGATGCGCGAAAGGTTCTACCCAGCGCATGTGCGA
This sequence comes from Ipomoea nil, assembly GCF_001879475.1. Classification (NCBI taxonomy): domain Eukaryota; kingdom Viridiplantae; phylum Streptophyta; class Magnoliopsida; order Solanales; family Convolvulaceae; genus Ipomoea; species Ipomoea nil. The sequence continues at coordinate 203,805 of NW_017619158.1, read as the reverse complement.
GCCGCCATGTTTGATGAGTTCCTTCATCTGCAGCAAGGACCTCTATCTGTGGTGGAGTACCACAAGAAGTTCCTAGAGCTGGCGCGCTTCGCGAGGGTGTTGGTGCCTACAGAGCTTGCCAAAGTTGAGCATTTCGTTGCCGGTCTGAATTATGAGGCACGAAAAGCGTTGATGGTGAGTAGGCCTAGTTCTCTCAAGGATGCGTATCTGTGTGCCGCGGATCTATTTCGTGTTCAGCAGCTTCAGAAGAGTTCGCTTGAGTTGGCTAGGAAGAGAGTTGAGAGTGGAGCTTCTTTTGCTTTCAAGAAGCCTCGACCGAGTTTTCCGGCTAGAGTTGTGTCATCTTCTTCTCAAGGACCAGTTAGGTTGGAGCCTCCGGTTCAAGCTAAGTCAGTTGGTTGTCGCAAGTGTGGGAAGGTGCATCCGGGTCAAGTTTGCTATGGTCAGGCGTTTAAGTGTTTTCGCTGTGGGGTTGTTGGTCATAGAGTTGCGGAGTGCCCTCAGCTTGCCGGTCAGAGAGCGTTGCCGCCGCCCCCGAGAGCTGGAGGAGCACCAGGAGGGAGTTCAGGTCACGAAGCTGTTGGAGCTAGGCGCCTGGGAGAGTTTTCGTGATGGCGCGTTCGCAGGCGGAGTCGGAGGGTCTGGTGGAGGAGGAGTTAGCAGGTAACCCTTGTTTTTGAGCCTATCCTTGTGCCCCCGAGAGCGTTGTGTTCTTTGTTGCCTTGGGTGCTATCTTGTGTTTCGTAGTTGTCTTTGTTTGGCAATCCTTGGCATGCTTTCCTTGCTAGTTTTTCGTTGGATGCTTAGTATAGACTCTTTTCTTGCTAAGTGTTTTCTTTAGTTGGTATCTTGTTTGTGGTAGCCATCTATCCTTGAGTTATCTTGTGCTTAGCCCAATTCTTTCACCTTTGGACTTGGTTGTTTTTACAACAATTCCTTGAGCTTTTCCCTAAATTTTCCAAGTATTCATTTGGAAAAAAATAGCAAATCCCTACCAATATTTTTCCTTGTGTAGCCTAAAAGTTAAACTTAATGTTTCTTTATAACCTTTGAGTTTTGAACCCTAGCCAATTTCTTTTCTACCCAACCTCTAAACCACTTAAACCAATTATCTTTTTTGAAACCTAACCTATTTTAATTCCTTTTAAACCTTAAATTCCCACTTTGTTCAAAATCCCCAAATTTAATCATCTTTTTCCCCAATCTCACCCAAATCCCTAATTTCTTTCCCCAAATTCTCTTCTTCTTTTTCCTTCTCCCTACCCGTGAGCTACCCGAAGCCATCCCACCCCCCACCGATCTGCCCGTCGCACCACCGCCTCGCCACCACCGGAGCTTCGCCGCCGCCGCCGCCGATCTGCTGTAGCCGCGTCGCCGGGCAGCGCGCGCGCGAGAGAGAGAGAGAGAGAGAGAGAGAGAGGCAGCGTGAGTGTGAAGAAGGAAGGTTGTGGGCTTTGTTTGTTGAGCTTTGGATCATCTCATACCATGCCTAGAAGGTCAAGCTTGGCTAGGAAAGCGGAATGGGTGGATGCCCATTACCTTGTGCTTGAAGGTAAAGCTTTTGATCTGGAATGTTTTTCAAGTTCCTTGTTGGATTTGCTTAAGTTTGAAGGTTTGTTAGATGGGTTTCTCGCCATAAGGGCCGAGACTTACCCGAGTTTGGTGAAGGAGTTTTACCGTCACATGGTGGTGACGAAGGAAAGTGAAAGGCTTGAGATCACCTCTAAGGTGAGAGGTGTGAAGGTTGTGTTGTCTGAGAAGAGGTTAGCTCAGTTGTTGAGTTTGTCTGCTTCTGGAGTGGCTCAGTACAGTGGTCATTCTTGGATTAGTACGGATACCATGAGGTACCGTGACTATTTGACTTATCTGTTTGGCCGTGCGAGTGGTTTCACTCAAGCTTCGAGGCCGGAAAGGAAGTGGTTGTCTGCGGAACAAAGGATCTTGGTGATGTTGGTGTCAGATTGTTTGTTGCCTAACAACAACAAGAGCAGTTTGTTGGGTAAGTTGGAGTGTACCTTTGCTTTCTGTTTGAAGAATATGGTTAAGTTCAACCTGCCTGCTTTGATGATGCAACACATGGTGTTTTGCCGGGATCACAATCGGAAGAGTTTGCCGTATGGAATGGTGCTAAGTTGGATTTTGGTTAAGAAAGGTGTTAGTGTGGATGGTTGTCTCCCGAAGGCTGTGGGAAAGATGGTGTTGGATACCGTCAATCTCCGAAGTTGTAATCTGTTTCAGTTGGATAGTGGTGAGTACATCATGCTTGAAGAGGTTGCAAGGAAGGCACCTGTTGAGAGAGCAGAGTTAGCTGCTGGGCTTGGGATCCATGCCAAGAAGTTGAGCTTTGCAGTCCAGAGTTTGGGTGGTGACGAAGAAGTTGAGGATGAAGCGGATCAGGAAGAAGAAGAAGGAGCACCGGAGACCGCTGAAGCTGAAGTAAGTGAATCAGACAGTGAGGAAAGTCGGAGAAGGAAAGAAGTTCGCACCAAGAGAGAGCAGGACGTCGTCTCTTTGCTTCGTCAGCAGAACAGTTTGATCGCCGAGGGCTTTGCGTTTGTGAGGTCTCAGTTTGTCGCAGTGCATCAGAGGCTGGACCAGATTGAAGCCAGTTCAAGCCACAGAGATGAAGCCGAAGAAGAAGAGTCTGAAGAGGCCGAAGAGTCGGAGATTGAGGAGTTCTAGTGGTGTTGTGGTAACCCCGTTCGCTTCTTCCTTGTTGTTTCTTAGCCGTTGTAGCTTGGTGTTAGGTTGTTGTGTGCTTGCTTGTTTTGTGTAACACCCCGTGTTACGGCCTTCAATCCCGGATTAATTATTTAATTAATCCCGTTAATAATAATTAAATATGATTTAATTCGGTTAGGTTTCCTTTAATTAATTAATAAGGTCCACCATGAACCGTGGACCCTAGCCTAAATTAGAGTCTTAAGCCTATTAGGAATAAAGAAAGTAAACCCTTTACTATTCAGATTCTAATTAGGAATCCTAGACCTAGTTATCTATTAGGAATAAAAGAAGTAGGCCTTTTACTATTCAGACTACGATTAGGATTCCCTTTAATTAATTAATATGGTCCACTATAGACCATGGACCCTTATCCCTAAAATAAGCCCTTAGTCCTATAAGGAATAGAATTAGTGAACCCATACCATTCAGACCCTAATTAGGAGTCTTAAATATATAAGTAGGGATATAGGAGGCACCTAGATCTTTCACCACCATAATCTCTCACCACACAAGAAGTTCCAAGAATCCCCTTAGGAGAAATCAAGAAAGAAGAAAGCTTAAAGAAAGACCCTTCATAGCCAAGGAATTAATTAAGGCTAAGAGGTAACCCATGTCTCAACAAAACCTATTTTCATAGCTATGATTCCCCTCTTAGGATTTCCCCAGATTATTGTGTATTGATGATTTGTGATATTATTATTGATGATTGGTGGGGTGATTCCATGGGTGATCTTGATGATGAAAGGTTCTTGATAATTATGGTGTTCTTGATGATTATATGACGTTCTTGATGATTATATGATGTTCTTGATGATTGTAGGATGTTCTTGATGTTTATGTGATATTCTCACCGAATCTTGATATTAGAAGATGAATTGTGTCCTTGTTGATTTAAAAGTGATTAGAACCCTAGGTTGTATCGTATGGAATTATTCTTGGTATATTGGGTGGGAATTCGCATGATTGGGTGTTTATTATGTTTAGAAAAGCATGATAGGTTATGTGCCATATGTTTCTCGATCTTTGATCCGTTAATTGTCTACGTGTGTTGTCAATTGCGTTTGAAAGTATCTACACATGGTTTCGGGTTCCACAAAGGTTCCCGGGGCGTTTTTGTGATGAAAGAGTCAGTGGGGGGTAGGTGGGGGTAGGGGACCCGCCACCTACCCGCGGCCTTCTTGGGCAACACCGGCAGCGGGCAGTCAGCGGGCGGGCAGCTGCCCGCCGGGCATCCGCTGCCCGAAGTTGCTACCGCCGGCGGGTGATCCCTCACCCACCGGCTACCCGCTGGTTTGGACCCCAATTTGGGATTTTGGCTTCCCCGTTTGATGTTCCCCCGACCCCCGTGGCGTCCCAACGGACTCCGTCTATCGTGCCTATGTCTAGTTTGATTTTCGGGTACCGTTCGTAGGTCGTATGAGTCTTATATATTGCATGCTAGTTGAATTGGTATCCCGTTGACCTAGGTGAAAGAAGTATGAACCTCTTAGGAATATTCTTAGTATGTGAAGGATCACGCATAGGTTTTGTTATACGTTTTCTCCCCCTTCCCAATGTGTTAATGTGGGTTGCATGTGCTTGCTGTGTGTTATGTGTGCATGTTACCCCGACTTGGTTGAGATCAATCGGGCTATACGGGCAGTCGGGTGGGCTGAGAACCATACCGGCTGTTAACCAGGCTGGTAGAGACCGGTCAGGTATATAAATATTATATAGGACTAAGATCCACTATACGGGCAGTTGAATGGGTTGAGAACCATCCCAACTGTTAACCAGGCTGGTAGAGACCGGTCAGGTATATAAATATTATATAGGACAAAGGTCCACTATACGGGCAGTTGAATGGGTTGAGAACCATCCCAACTGTTAACCAGGCTGGTAAAGACCGGTCAGGTATATAAATATTATATAGAGCTGCGGCTCATCGGTCGGTTGCGATCGACCCCTCCGTGCTGTGAGACGGGGCAGGGTGCTGCGGGGCCGTGTCAGAGCTATATGCGCTGACCCTCATGTATGGGCATGCGATTGGTCCTATGGCGCCAACAAAGTGTGCTATGTGATGAAGTATGGATGAGTTGTTGTTATGAGTATCTGGGAGATGAGACTATGGGATTTGTACCGGGGATCGTATATGTTGGGTTATGATTATTAATTGTGTTTATCTTATCTGTCTTGCCTGTTGTAAACTGTATATGCTTGGTATAACTGCTGTCTGTGCTTAGCCCTATCTGTTGACTCTATCCCTGTTTTAAAAGCTAGAGTTCGTAGGATATATCTTCATGTTTAAAATGGTTTTCGTATATATATATATATATATATATATATATATATATATATATATATATATATATATATATATATATATATATATATATATATATATATATATATATATATATATATATATATATATATATATATATGTATGTATTGTATTTCAACGCGTTGGAGTGGGTTACCAGCATCTCTCGCTGAACAGATATATTTGGCTTTCAGGCACAGACGAGTAGATCACTGGAGCGCGCTAGAAGCTTGGGGCATACCTTAGATAGTTTTCCCTTTCGGCCTGCGTGCCATGATTTAGTATTGATACTGATTGAGGTTTTAGAATTTAGCCTGTGCACCCGAGTTCTCTAGCTCGGGTGTGGCATAGCACCCCGTACTCTTTGTATCGTATTTTGGATTTAATAAGATTCTATCTTTATTATATAAGTTTTAAAAGTCTTGAAAATCGGGGGTGTTACATTTTGTTTGTTGCCTTGTTGTTTAGCTAGTTTGTTAGTTGGTGTTTGGGTTAGTTGTTGAGTTTTTGGTTGTTGGCTAGAAGTTGGTAGTTGTGTTGAGGGTAGAGTTCTTGATGCTCAATCTATCCGTTTGTTGACCCCTTGCCAATCCTTGAATTCGTAATGTCTCCTTATTTGCTTTGGAACCCTTTTGAGAACTTTTGGAGTTTTTGACCAAAAGGGATATTCTTGAAATTTCTTGTCACAATTTTGTTTCCTTGTTACCTTCGTTTTAACTCGTTGTACCCTAGTTTCGAGGACGAAACTTCTTTGAAGGGGGAGAGGATGTGACACCCAAAAAATCCACACTCCAATCCATGAATTAATTGAGTAATTAATTCTATTTCTCTTGAGGAATTGATTCCTAAAATCCTGATTTTTTATACTCAAGGACTAGTATTTGACTAGTCAATCTTTAAGTTGTGTTGTACCTTGTGCTTTGAGAGGAGTTCCCTTGTTCCTTACACTTTCTAAGAGTTAGTAAGGGTAGCCTTGTCTTTTCACCAAGAGTTAGTTTTGTAACCTAAACCTAGAAGACATCTTCATTTCATTCCTTACAATTCCTAGAAAAATATCTCTACCTTCTCTCTAGAAAAGAAGAGTAGCTTGTTCTTCAAGCCAAGTGAGACTTTTGTCAAGATTCCAAGTTTTGCTTCCAAGATTCAATCTTTCACCTATTTGGGCATCTAGGAGGGTAAGATCTAAGCTTGTCTAGTCTTTTTGGTTCCATCTTAGTTGTCTTTTTCTTAAAGGTAGGATCTTTATGATCTTTTGGTTTGATCTTGAAGTGGGTTTGGCTAGTGAGCTTAGTGGAGAGCTTATTGTGGTGTAAGAGGAGTCTTTTGGTCTTCAAGAGGTAACCCATGCTCTACAAAACCTATTTTGCTTACCTATATATGATTTCTTGGCTTCTATTTGTGTTTTGCTATGAAATGTGAGAGTTTATGCATTTATCTTGAGATATTGCATATCTAGAGCTTGTGTTTAGGATTCCTTTGTGTCATTGCTTGGCATTTTCCATGGTTCAAGTCATTTTGTTGTGTTTGGTGAGATTTGGCATGTTTTGGACTTGAAGTTGTGTTTGGAGAAGAAAATCCCCGAAGGGATTTATTGTTGTAAAGGGATGTACCCGCGGGCGGGGCACCACCCGCCGGCCTACCCGCGGGGAACATGTGCCTTGTAGGTAGTGTACCCGCGGGCGGGACCACGGGTGGGGCACTACCCGTGGGTCCACCTGCGGGGTACACGGTGGCGTTTGGTTCGGGATTTGTTCCCCGTGATTTGTTTGTCTCGGTGTTTGGTCTTTTGGCTTTCCGTTGTTCTTTTGTGGAACTATTTGAGTGTCTTCTTGATGTTTCGTAGGTCTAGAGCTATATGGTAGGTATCCATGTAGGATCTTTGGTGTCGTGAATCGTGCTAAGTGTTCAACATGGTGTTTCGTTGAACCAAGAAGTGTCTTGTGTGTTCCTCGGAACTATCTTGAGTTTCCCCGTTGATAAGCATGCTAGTTTGTTGTCTTAATGCTAGCGTGTGTGTTGTTCGTACCTTCCGTTTGGTTGATGATAACTTGCGTTACTCATCGTTGTTGTTGTTGGGTGGTGACCCGTTCCTTGATTGAGTAAGTTTCATACCTTCGTTGTAATCCGTTGCTTGACTTTCGTGTGAGTGGTGGTGCGTGTGTGGCTCTACCTGGATTGCACGATTAGTGGTATGGGACGCTAGTCACCAAGGTATTGCAGCGGTCCTCGTGGTGGCCGTGAAGTGATTATGGAGCTGTGGCTGAGTCCACGTGATTGGGGGATAACATTGTGTTATCCGGGCATGTGTTGCCGTGATTGGTGGGTTTTCGTTGGTGGTTATAGGTGGGGGACGACGGTCCCGGCGGAATAAGGTTGGACTTGGCTGTACAGGGGTTTTCTAGAGGTAATGGTTGGCTTTGAAGGTACAAGGTTGGGGGTAGCCATAAGGTTGGAACAGGGCATAAGGAAGGCATATCAACTCGTGATGGGTGATTTCGCGAGGGCTTGTAAAGCCGGTGTTGTGTGATCTTCTCTCGTGACGTGTGTAGTCACGGAGGCTTGTGGTGTTATGGCATGTGTTGCCGTTGGGTGAGTCTTTATCCATGTGTGTGGTTAACCTTTGTGGTTGGGATGTGTTCTCGGTGTTATCCTTGCGAGTGGTGAGTCTTGTGTTGTCTTTTAATCTTGGCTTTTGACATATATATATGTATTCCGTTTCGAAAATGGTTTTTTATCTTATATTTACCTATTTATAATACTTAACGGTATTGGTGGGTTACCAGCATCTTTCGCTGACCGGGCGTCACCCCGATGTTTATCTTTGTGTTCTTTCAGGTGTTGAGTAGTCGAGCGCGATGTCTAGAGCCGGTAGCTTAGTACCTGTACCTTTAGACTGTGTTTTTGTGGCCTGCGCGCCAATGGTTTTAGATTGTTTTTAGACTGATGTTTTGGGATAGTGTGTTACACTTGCAGATTGTCGCCTTAGCGTTACCTAGTGTGGTATACGTGGCATAACACCCCTGTTTTGGATTTCTTTTATCCAGTTTCCGTTTATCTTCCGCTGTGCTAGTTTTGTTGTTAATCTGCATGTGTTAAGACTTGTTTTTAGGTCTTGTTGTTTTGGGGGTGTTACAAAAAAACTAGGAAGACATTTTTCGGCAGTGCCTTTTTTCCTTTGACTTCATTTTCTTGAGTACCCAAACATTGAAAAATCAGGAAAATGACTTTTGAAAATCTTTTTTTTTTTTGGTTTCCAAACGGACCATTAATTTAACTATATGAGAATGTAACTATTTTAAAATCCATGAGGGATAATTTTAATTTTATTTAAAAAAAAACATTGATATATACTATTCCCATTCTCAATTATTGTTGTAATTTGGTTCAAGATTGTACTCCCCCAAAACTCAAGCTTTAACAACTTTACAAAATTGTTACCAAAGTAATTGCCAATAGACTCAAACCAATCCTGCATCATTTGATGTATGAAAATCAAAGTGCCTTTATCCTGGGAAGACTCATCACAGACAATATCATGGTGGCTTTTGAGATGCAGCATTTCCTGAAAAGGAAAACCCAAGGAAAGGTTGGCTATGCCGCTCTAAAACTCAACATGAGTAAGGTATATGATAGGGTTAAATGGCCCCTTCTGCGTGCTATCATGATTAAACTCGGTTTTGCAGAAAAATGGGTCAATATTGTTATGCACTTTATATCTACCGTTCAATATTTTGTGTTAAATCAGGGGGAGGAAATTGGCCATATTGTCCCTAGCAGAGGTGTGCGTTAAGGCAATCCCATATCCCCTTACTTATTTTTGTAGATTGTTGAAGGCTTTAGTGCTATGCTGCATGAGTATGGGGGGGGGGGGGTAAATTACATGGGATAGCTATTGCTAGGTCAGCCCCTAATGTTACCCACTTGTTTTTGGTTGACGATAGTTTCATTTTTTTCAAGCTAACCACCTGGAGTCTGCCAGCCTTAAACACCTCCTTAACCAGTATGTGTTTGCCTCCGGTCAGATTGTTAATTTTGACAAATCATCCCTTTGTTTTAGTGGAAATGTTGATGAAGAGATGAGGGAGATTGTGAGTACCATTCTGGGGGTAAATAAGGTCAAGAGGAAAGGAAACTACTTGGGCTTACCTATGATAGTGGGAAGGAATAAGAAATAGATTTTTGGTTTCTTAAAACAGAAAATATTGAGCAGAATTAGGGGGTGGAACTAGAGATTTTTGTCTAGGGCAGGGAGAGAAGTCATCATCAAAAGTATTATTCAAGCCATTCCTTCTTATGCTATGGGGGTTTTCCTAATACCTAAAGAAATTATAAGAGAGGTTGAGGTTATAATCAATGAATTTTGCTAGAAAGGTGGTCACAGTGAGAACAAGAAGGGAGTTAATTGGAAGTCTTGGAATAAATTATGTTTACCGAAGGATTGGGGAGGCATGGGATTTCAGAATCTAAGGAACTTCAACTTATCTATGCTCACCCCAAGCAGTCCTGGAAACTTATCAATAACCCAGAATCATTGGTAGCCAGAGTGCACAGAGCAAGGTAATATCCTAATGCCACCCTCTTGGAAGCTCGTAGAGGTTCAAATCCATCTTTCATATGGAGCAGCTTCATGGAAACTCAGGACATCATAAGGAAACATAGCATTTGGAGAGTTGGGAGGGGAAACTCCATTCATATTTGGAATGACAAGTGGCTACCTGATAAGCTGAACCGGATGGTTACATCTTTTCCCTTTCCGTTGATGGAGCAAGCATCTGTGGATTCCCTAAATGATAATACTGAGAGACATTGGGATGTGCAAACTGTGAGAGCTATCTTCAACGAAAGGGGTGCTCAATTGATCCTGAAAATACCTCTACCTATTCATGAATCCCCGGAAAGTTATTTGGGCTCCTGAAGATGATGGTGTATTCTCTGTTAAAAGTTGTTATAGAGCTCTTAATGGTGATCTGCCACAGGATACGAAGGAGTACTGGGCGACATTTTGGAAATTAAAGCTCCCACAAAAAGTCAAAATCTTCTTATGACAGTTGTGCACTAAATGTCTTACTTCTAGAGACCTACAGCGAAGAAAGAGGATTGATTGTGATATCCTTTGTCCCTTGTGTAATAGCGAGGATGAATCCATACGGCACCTCTTCACTTTATGCAGGTACACAACATCAATATGGAGACATGCAGGTTTTAGTTTCCAAATGACACAAAACTGCTCGTTCAACGGGTGGTTTAAGCTTAACATGAAGCGGATGGACAGTGAGAACCTAGGATGGGTTATTAGAACATGATGGGATATTTGGAAACAACGAAACAACAAAGTTGTTGGAAAATAGCATTAAAATGGCATTTTAAGTAGCTATTTTGTGGTAAAATTATTAGTGGGGTCCACTTCCGATTTAGGTCGGGTCAAAGTGGATTCGGGTCCTTCGTAGTGAGACAAAGAGATTGATATATTGTACGCTCAAAATGGATAATGGGTGAATGAGAAATTGATTCTCAAAGTAGACCCATTTGAGTTGGAAAAATGAAGGAAAAAAAAAGGAGCTTTTGTCCCACATTGGTTTGGGAAGTTGGTTTGCACCACTATTTATACAAGAGTCTTTCTAAAACTTATTAAATTCAAGAGTATAGAGGCTTTATCTCGTGCGCAAGGGGGTGCAAATCAAATCCCAAAATGAGCCTGAAAAAGCTCGATTTGTGCGAATGAGCAATTCTATGTTAGATAGTCAGTTGTGCTCACATTTTCATCTCTCCAAAACTCTACTCCTACTCCTTTTTGCGACTGTGTTCTGCCCGTGCTCTAGTTTGCCGGGTTCACTCGTTTGGGTGCTCAAACGTCCGGGTTCACTCGTTTGGGTGCTCAAACGATGGACCGTAGTACGTTTTATCCTGGGAAACCTAGGCTACAACGCTCCTAGCACTTTTGGGAGGTAGCAAATAAGGTTTTAAGGAAATAGTGTTTCACACGACTCGTACTAACCACCTTTCCTTCATCTTCGATATTCTCGTCTTTCGGTTTTTAGGATTTTGCTCTAAGCATTAAATCCTTGTTTTATATATTTTTATATATATAGTTGTTGGATTGGAATTATAATCTAGAGGATTATAAGTTCCATTTTGGTTGTGTGTGTGTGTGTGTGTGTGTGTGTGTGTGTGTGTGTGTGTGTGTGTGTGTGTATATATATATATATATATACATATATCATGGTTGCAGTAGGTGCTAGGCGCTAGTCGGGCGGCCAGGCAGCGCCTAGCGCCTAGGCGGATTCTAGGCGGCGCTAGGCGGGCACCAAAAAAATTAAAAAAAAATAGTAACAGACTTGTAGTTCGACAATTTTAATGAGGTTGTTTTCAACGGTCACTCAAATAACACATCTAAATAAATGAAATAATGATAATTTATAAGTCATAATGTCATAATAATATTAAAATCAATAATTAATGAAAGACGACATCGGTCAAAATCGAACAAAATCGGTCAAAATCGGTCAAAAACGGACAAAATTGGTCGACTCGGCCGAGTTAGCCGAGTTGACCGACTCGGCCGAGTTTGGCCGCCCAGGCCGCCTAGCAGCTGCCCAGGACGCCTAGGCGGCCGGCCGAGTTTTGGCCAAAACTCCAAGGCTCGGGGCCGCCTAGCGCCTAGGCGGCCGAGTTTTGCAACCTTGATATATATATATAGTTGCACTCTGGTGCGAATGGCTCGCCCAGGAGCGAAGTGCGAATGTCTGCTATTCGTCCACGTGTCCAGATCTAATGGATGAGAAACGCTGATTTTAAAAAACATGCGGTGGCATTTTCGTAAATAATTGAACATCGAAGTGCAAGTAAAATGTATTACAAGTGCATGTAAAATGTATTATAGGTGCAAGTAAAATTTACACTGAGCATCAGTACTAAGTGCACCTATAGTTATAACTAGGTGCACCTTTAATATAAGTAGTTGCACCTAGGTGCATGAATGTTTGCGGGTGGTTTTCACGGGTACTAACTACCCTCTGAACTCCCCGCAAGAACAAAAGCGATGCAAACGAGAACGAACTCAGATCATTAAATGTTAACATGGCAAAATTACATGCACTTGTAGGTGAAAGTAGGTGCACTTGTAAGTGAATTTACCTGCAACTTTTACTTGCAAAGGTGAACTAGCTATTTGCACTTTATAACACATTTACTTACACCAAAGTTCGAGTTATTTACAAAAACGCCACCATGTCGTTTTTTTTTTAAATTAAATCTGATTTATTGATCTAGACACGTGGATGGCTGGCATGCATTCGCATTTCTCTCCTAGGCACTTATTCGCACAGGAGTGCGACCCTATATCTCTCTCATTTTTTCCTATAAAAGTCTGGAATAACATTAATCCTCTACCCTCACACATGACATTGAAAATAGCTGTATCTTTCTTAGAGGATTGGAAGAAAGCAGCATACAATCTCATGGATAGCCATGCAGTGACAAGGCGGAAGATGTTTGTTGGACTAAACCTCAACAGGGCTTTCTAAAAATGAATGTGGACGCAGATATCAACAAGGAAAACGAGAGAATGGGTTTTGGTTGTGTTATTCGAAATGATGAAGGACAGTTTATTGCAGCTAAAGAAATCTAGAAAATTGGATTGTATTCTCCAAGAAAAGCTGAAGCATCTACAATCAGGGAGACCCTAAGCTGGATCAAAGAATTACATTTGGATAGGGTGCAAGTGGAGACAGACTCTCTCAAAGTGGTTCAAAGTCTAAATCATAGCAGTGGAGAGTCCTCATTTCATTTGGTTGTTAAGGACATAAAAAAGTTACTGAGTAGTTTTTCTCATGTATTTTTATCATTTTCAAAACGATCAGCGAATCGGGCAGCTCATTTGGTAGCTAAGCAGTCCGTTTCGATGTCTGATTGTTCGGAGTGGTGTTCTAAGTTTTAACCCTCCTCCTATCTTTGTAATCTGTTGTATTCGGGCCTTTATTAATCTATAGTTTTATTTAAAAAAAAAAAAAAAAACAACTTTATTTGTTGTAATTTGGTTCAAGATTGTACTCCCCAAAGGCCAATGTTTAACAACTTTATTGTACGGTACCTGTTTTAGAGTTGCATGTCTTTTTTTTAGTAATTTTGAATTGATTTTTTAATAACCTAAGTTTATTGACTTGTTGGGCTATATCTTAGATCATATTATCTATCTTCCAACTTATGAAAAAATAAATTGAATCAATCAAATTTTAAACTCAACATATTTTGAACTGTTCATACATGGGGTTATTCTCACACCATGTTCAAGATAAACCTAAGTGAAGCATATTTATTAAGTCAAACTTGTCTCGAAAAAATTTCAAAAAAGAATATGAAACTTCCTCAAAACAATAATCACTTCAGGTTCAATAAAAGTTGTGCAAACTTCATTTTACAATGGAAAGAATCAAATTTAAAAAATAAAAATAAATAAATCCTGACCACACTAGCCACTAGCCCACTAGGCCACCCAAATACTTTAATACATTTATAATTAATTTTTATGATTAAATAATTTATTATAAATCAATAATATTTCGAATTTCTCAAACATTTCTGATGTTTGTCAAATTAATTAAAATCTATCTCTAGTTATGTTTTTTAATTAGTTTATATTTTGTTTTAAAAAAATTAAATTACATTGTAAACTATTGTTGATGACAATACAAAACTTAAGATTATATTATACATACTAGCATGTTTTGATATTTTATGATATGATATAGATGCTAAATGAGCTTTTAAATAAAATGTCAAATTTTAGATTCATGATAATATAATACACAAGTAAAATGACTATAAATATAATTTTTTAATATTTAAAAAATTTCTCTCGCTATCTTCAAAAAAAATAAAAATAAAAAAATCCTCTCGCCTCTTTCGCGAACTTCTCTATCTTTTCACCTTTTCTAGGGTTTCTTGTCTTTTTTTCCGTCTTTCTCATCTTCGATCGTATCCTCATTTCAGAATCCTAGCTCTCACTCTTTGAGGAAGCTAAAGCTTCAACACTTATTTCCCTTACAGTGATCATCTTCCCCTTCTGTTAAATCCTATCAAGGTTGATAATGTTCTTAAAAGGAAAAGATTCTGCTTCGAAAATGAATGGCTAATGGAGGATAGATGCAGCCAGGGAGATTGTTACACACAGTACAATTGGGATAGAACCTTCGACTTGGATGTGGGAATGAGATTGAATATCTGTAGCCAAGACATATGGAGGTTAGAATTTTATATCAAGTTTTGAGAAGGTGGAACAAAATGTAGGAAGAAGAGAATATGATTGAATGAATGGAACCATTACATACAGAGCTTAATTAGTATATATACAAGGAAGGAAGCAACATGAAAAGAAAAAAAAAAACTACGTCTAACATACTAACAACTAATCAATTAATATCATCAGTGTGGAGTAGATGCATGATTTACTATATATTGATCTTCACATGCACCATGGTAATCTGTACTATCAACCTCCAATACTCCCCCGTTAAAGCTAGCTCGATCGCTGGAGCATAAATGGAATGAAGGCCCGGCCAGCTTGGATGTGAATTTGTGAAATATATAGTAATGGTGGTAGAGGCTTTAATTTGTGCACACATCTACAAGTTGCCTATCAGTGGTGTAACACCCCGAAATTTTTGAACTTTTAAAACTTATATAATAAAGGTGAATTTTCTCATTAAATCCCAAAAGAAAACATAAGAGTGCGGGGTGCTATGCCACATCTGAGCTGGAGAACTCAGATGCACAGGCTAACTAACTAAAATCCTCAATACAATTGTCAATACATAATCATGGCACGCAGGCCGAAGGGAAACTAACTAATCTATGCTTTAGATCTCTAGCGCGCTCCGGGTCTACTCATCGGTGCCTGAAAGCCAAATATATCTGTTCAGCGAATGATGCTGGTAACCCACTCCAACGCGTTGAAATACAATATAGATAGATATATATAGATATATGAAAATCCATTTTGAAGCAGGAAGATATATACTTAAGAGACTCTAGCTTTAAAACCAGGAGTAGACTCAGCAATTAGGGGCAAACACAATAATCAATGATAACAGTTGAGTAGAGACAACCATCGTAAAGAATATGCATCTAAGGTCACGGATCACTTTCAAATCAAATCATATCATCATCCAATCATCATTCGTGTCACACAAGCACACTTTGGTGGCGCCACGGGACCAATCGCATGCCCCGAACATGAGGGTTAGTGCATATAGAACTAACACGGCCCCGCAGCACCCTACCTCATACCGCAGCATGAAGGGAGTTGATCGCAACAACCCTATAGACCGTTGACAAACTCAGCGGCGGATCACAGTCCTACACACCGCTGACGCGCTCAGTCAGTGGACTGTGATCCACTTTACAAGGGGGGACTTACGATCCTACACACCGTTGACGGGCACAGTCGGTGGATCGTAGCGGATCAAGCCCTATACACCGCTGCGGGACTCAGTCGGTGGGCGATGATCCTTGGAGACTACGACCCTACACACCGCTGGCCCAGCACTCGGTGGATCGCAGCCATCCGTAGCCCTACACACTGCCTGATTACTCAGGTCGGTGGACTACAGCCTTCCTCGGGCTTATTGGCCCTACACACCGCCTGGCGCGTCCAGGTCGGTGGGTCATAGCACCCGAGGCCCATGTGGACCGCAGCCCAAGAAGTGAATCACTGACCGCAGCCAGGAGAATGAACCGCAACTCATAAGTAACCAAACAGTGGACCACAACCCTATATAATATTTATATACCTGACTCATCGTAACCGGCCTGGTTAACAGTTGGGATGGTTCTCAACCCATCCAACGGCCCGTATAGCCAATTTGATCGCAACCAAATTGGGAAATCATGCATCACATAACACATAATAGCACATTGGGAAGGGGGAGACACATAAATAAGCCTACGTGTGATCATTCACATACTAAGAATAATCCTAAGGGGTTCATACGACTTACACCTAGGCCAACGGGTCACCAATTCAACTAGCATGCAATTCCTAGACTCTTTTATCCTACGAACGGTACCCGAAACATCAAACTAGACTCAAGCACGACAAACGGGGTCCGTTGGGACACCACGGGGAATGGGGAACATCAAACGGGGAAGCTAAAGACTCGGGGTGGGTGACAAACCAGCGGGTAGCCCGTGGGTGGAGGGCCACCCGCCGGCGACAATTTCCGGGCAGCGGGTGCCGGCGGGTAGACGACTACCCGCCGGCTGCCCGCTGCCTGGCGCTCTCACTTTGGGCAGCGGGTAGGTGGCGGGTACCCCTACCCCAACCTACCCCCCACTGACTCTTTTATAAAATACGCGTCCCGGGATCCTTCGTGGAACCCGAAACCATGCTTAGACACTTTTAAACGCAATTAACGACACCACATAAGCATTTAATGGATCGAAAGCAAGAATCATATTGAACACATCCTAACATGACTTCAAGACACGAACAACACCCAAAAATGCAAATTCCCACCCAAATATAAATCAAGAATATTACAATATCAATTCCCAATCCAACCTAGGGCTCTAATCCCAGCCAAATTATCAAAATCATATTTTATTTTCATTATCAAGAATCATCAAGATTTATCAAGAATCATCACATAAATATTAAGAACCTCTTCTGTAACACCCCCCAAACACGACCTATATAAAAGGCCTTAACACCTACAGATCATACAACAAAACTAGCACAGCGGAAGAAGATAAAACGAAAACTGGATAAAAGAAATCCAAACGGGGTGTTATGCCACGTCTACCAAACTCGGTAAACGCTACAGCGATCAATCTGCAAGTGTATACATCTATCCCAAAAGGTAATAGTCTAACACTACAACGGCACACAGGCCACAAAACAAAGGTAAAGATACTAGACTACCGGCCACTAACATCGCGCTCGTCTAGACATCACCTGAAAGATACAAAGATAAACATTGGGACGACGCCCGGTCAGCGATAATGCTGGTAACCCATCAATACCTGTTATGTAACACCCCGAAATTTTTCAACTTTTAAGACTTATATAATAAAGGTAAATTCTCATTAAATCCCAAAAATATAACTTAAGAGTATAGGGTGCTATGCCACACCTGAGCTAGAGAACTTAGGTGCACAGGCTAACTAACTAAAATCCTTAATAATGTTAATACATAAGCATGGCACGCAGGCCGAAAGGGAAACTATCTACTCTACGCTCCAAATCTCTAGCGCGCTCCAGTGTCTACTCATCTGTGCCTAAAAGCCAAATATATCTGTTCAGCGAGAGATGCTGGTAACCCACTCCAACGCGTTGAAATACATTATAGATAGATATATATAGATATACGAAAATCATTTCGAAGCAGGAAGATATATATATACTTAAGGGACACTAGTTTTAAAACTAGGAATAGACTCAGCAGATAGGGATAAGCACATCAAACAATAATAAACGGTTAAGTAGAGATAACATCGTAAGGAGTACGCATCTAAGGTCACAGATCACTTTTCAATCCCAAAACACATCATCATTCAATCACCATTCATATCACATAATCATTGATGGCGCCACGGGACCAATCGCATGTCCCGAACATGAGGCTTAATGCTTATAGCATTAACACGGCCCCGCAGCACCCTACCTCAGTACCGCGGTATGAGGGGAGTTGATCGCAACCAACCCTTTGAGGACCACTGACGAACTCAACGTCGGACCACGATCCTACACACCGCTGACGCACCCAGTCGGTGGACCGCGATCCCCTTTTCAAGGGTGGACTTACGACCCTACACACCGCCGATGGGTACGCCGGTGGACCATAGCGGATCAAGCCCGACAGACCGCAAAGCTATACTCAGTCGGTGGGGGAAGATCCTCGGAGACTATGGCCCTACACACCATCGTCCCATCACTCGGTGGGTCGCAGCCAGCCGTAGCCCTACACACCGGTCCGATTACTCGGATCGGTGGACTACAGCCTTCCTCGGCTTATTGGCCCTACACACCGTCCTGGCGCGTTCAGGTCCGGTGGGTCATAGCACCGAGGCCCATGTGGACCGCAGCCCAAGAAGTGAATCACTGACAGCAGCCAGGAGAATGAACTGCAGCTCATAAGTAGCCAAACAGTGGACCGCAGCCCTATATAATATTTATATACCTGACCGATCACAACCGGCTGGTTAACAGTTGGTATGGTTCTCAACCCATCCAACTGCCCGTATAGCCAATTTGATCGCAACCAAATTGGGGAATCATGCATCACATAACACGTTATAACACATAATAGCACATTGGGAAGAGGAGGCATATAATTAAACTTACGTGTGATCATTCACATACTAAGAATTGTCCTAAGAGGTTCATACGACTTCCACCTAGGTCAACGGGCTACCAATTCAACTAGCATGCAATTCCTAAGATTCACCTATCCTACGAACGATACCCGAAACATCAAACTAGACTTAGGTACGACTAACGGGGTCCGTTGGGAGGCCACGGGGAATGGGGGACATCAAACGGGGAAGCTGGAGACCCGGGAGGGGTCACGAACCAGTGGGTAGCCGGTGGGTGAGGGATCACCCGCCGGCTGCCTGCCGGAGATCACTGCCCAGCAGCGGGTTGCCGGCGGGCGGACGCCTGCCCGGCGCTTGCCCGCTGCCCGGCGGTGATCTTCAGGCAGCGGGTAGGTGGCAGGTGGATCCCGAAACCATGCCTAGACACTTTTAAACGCAATTAACGACAGCACGTAGTCAATTAATGGATCAAAAGCAAGAATCACGTATAACTCATCCTATTATGACTTCTAAACATAAACAACACCCGAACATGTGAATTCCCACCCAATATATATCAAGAACATTACAACACAATTTCCCAATCCATCCTAGGGCTCTAATTCCTCCCAATTCAGCAAAATCACAATTTATCTTTAACATCAAGAACTATCAAGATTTGTCAAGAATCATTACATCAATATCAAGAACCTCTTTTCATCATCAAGATCATCAAGATTATCAAGAATACACACAAATCATCTTATCAAACATCAAGAATATGTCACAATTAACATAGAGGAATTAAACAAGACACACGCATATAGAAGGGGGCCAAGGAAGGAGATTATAGAGAAAAAAATAGGTTTTGTTGAGACATGGGTTACCTCTTAGCCATAATTAGTTTCCTTGGCTATGAAGGGTCTTTCTTTAAGATTTCTCCTTTCTTGATTTCTCCTAAGGGAATTCTTGGAACTTCTTGTGTAGTGAGAGATTATTTGTGGTGTGAGTTCTAGGTGCCTCCTATGTCCCTATTTATATAATTGGCTACTTCTATTTCCTATGGGACTAAGGGTTGGATTTAGGGATAAGGGTCTATTGGCTTATGGTGGGATTTTCCTAATTAATGAGATTTTAATCTTTCTTTCTGGGTAATTAATTAATTGGTTTATAGGCCGTAACACGGGGTGTTACATGTTAAGTATCATACATAGGTAGGATATATATACAAAAATCATTTCGAAACGGAATAATATATATAAGTGTAAAACCAAGAGTAAACACCAACTCAAGACTCAACACTCATCAATAAATACCACGGGAACACATCCCAAGACCACAACGGATAACGACACCACAAGGATAAAGACACGACAAATGGCAACACATGCCTAGGCATCACATGCCTTTGTGACTACACACGTCACAAGTAGAATACACAACCGCGGCTACACAAGCCCTCGTGACATCACCCGCCACGAGTTGATATGCCTTCCTTATGCCCTGTTCCAACCTTATGGCTACCCCCAACCTTATATCTAGTTCCAACCTTTACCTCCAGGACCCCTATACATACAGTCCAACCTTATTCCCCCGGGAATCGTCATTCCCCCTCCGACAGTTCTCCAACAAAAACCACCGATTCATAGTACACGAGGTACCGTACATGCACATGGCACACATGCCCGGATAACACATGTATCCCCCAAAAACGTGAACCTTACACAAAGGCCACAGCTCCATAATCACGCCACGGCCACCACGAGGACCGCTGCAATACCTTGGTGACTAGTGTCCCATACCACTAATCGTGCAATCCAGGTAAAGCCACACACACACCACAACTCAACAAGAGTCAAACAACGAATCACAACGAAGGTATGAAACATACTCAATCAAGGAACGGGTCACAGCCCAACAACATCAATGATGAATAACACAAGTTATCATCAACCAAACGGAAGGTACAAACCACACACACACTAGCATTAAGACAATAAACTAGCATGCTTAACAACGGAGAAACTCAAGATAATTCCGAGGAACACACAAGACACCTCTCGGTCCAACGAAACACAATGCTGAACACTTAGCACGATTCAAGACACCAAAGTCCTACATGGATACCTACCATATAGTTCTAGACATACGAAACATCAAGAAGACGCACAAATAGTTCCACAAAAGCACATTGGGAAGTCAAAAGACCAAATACCGAATCAAACGGATCACGGGGAACAAGTCCCATCACAACACCAACCATGTACTCGCAGGTGGACCCACGGGTAGTGCCCCACCCGTGGTTCCGCCCGCGGGAACATCATCGCACAAGGCCGTGTACCTGCGGGTAGACCGGCGGGTGGTGCCCCGCCCGCAGGTACACTCTTGTACCATAACAAATCCCTTCGGTGATTTTCTTCTCCAAACACAAATTCAAGTCCAAAACATGTCAAATCTCACCCAACACAACAAAATGACTTGAATCATGGAAAATGCCAAGCAATGGCACAAAGGAACCCTAAACACAAGCTCTAGATATGCAATATCACAAGACAAATGCATAAACCCTCACATTTCATAGCAAAACACAAGTAGAATCCAAGAAATCACATATGGGTAAGCAAAATAGGTTTTAGTAGAGCATGGGTTACCTCTTGTAGACCAAAAGACTTCACTTTACACCTCAACAAGCTCCTTACAAGGCTCACTATCCAAACCCACTTCAAGATCAAACCAAAAGATCATAAAGATCCTACCTTTAAGAAAAAGACAACTAAGATGGAACCAAAAACACAAGATAGACTTAGATCTTACCCTCCTAGATGCCCAAATAGGTGAAAGATTGAATCTTGGAAGCAAATCTTTGAATCTTGACAAGGGTCTCAACTTAGCTTGGAGAATAAGCTACACTTCTTTTCTAGAGAGAAGGTAGAGCTAATTTCTAAGAATTGTAAGGAATGAAATGAAGAAGTCTTCTAGGTTAGGTTACAATACTAACTCTTGGTGAAAAGTCAAGAATACCCTTACTAAGCTTTAGAAACTGTAAGGAACAAGGGAACTCCCATCAAAGCTCAAGGTACAACACAACTTAAAGAT
The DNA here is from genome assembly GCF_001879475.1 of Ipomoea nil. NCBI lineage: Eukaryota > Viridiplantae > Streptophyta > Magnoliopsida > Solanales > Convolvulaceae > Ipomoea > Ipomoea nil. Next base: position 182,393 of record NW_017619158.1, on the reverse strand, counting down.
TGACTAGTCAAATACTAGTCTTTGAGTATTAAAAATCAGGATTTTAGGAATTAATTCCTCAAATGAAATAGGATTAATTACTCAATTAATCCATGGATTGAATGTGGATTTTTGGGGTGTCACATCCTCTCCCCTTTCAAAGAAGCTTCGTCCCAGAAGCTTGGGTCCGACTAATTAGAAACAAACGGTGGTAAGAAACAACGTTGTGACAAGAGTTTCAAGAACGAGTCCTTTTGGTCAAACTCAATAGGTTCCACAAGGATTTCAAACAAGAAGAAAGGCATAGCAATTCAAGAATTGTCAAGAACATAACAAGGAGAAGATTGAGCATCACAAACTCTATGCTTAACACCAACATCTATTTCTACCCAAACACTAAGAACAAGACAACCAACACAAAACACCACTACCACTACAAAGCTAACTAAGCCACAAGGCTCCAAACAAAGCAAGCACAAAGCAACAACAAGCAACCAATAACAGCGACAACGCCTAAAGAAAAGCAACTGCAAGAAAGAAGGCGAACAAGGTAACCACAACAACTAGAAAGACTCACTCTCCGACTCCTCGGACTCTTCCTCGGCTTCTCCTTGATGACTCGAGCTGGCTTCGATCTGATCTAGTCGATGGTGCACAGCAACGAACTGCGTCTTCATGAAGGCAAAGCCCTCCTCTAACATGCGGTTCTGCTGCCGAAGCAAAGCAACAACACGCTCTTCGTGCGACGTGGGGTCGTGCTCCCTCTTGGTGCGAGCTTCCCTTCTTCGTTGGTTCTCTTCACTCTCCGAGTCACTTTCCTCAGCTTCAACAGCTTCTGGCGCTCCCACCTCTTCCTCATGATCGGCTTCATCATTGGCTTCTTCGTCACCTCCCAAGCTCTGAACAGCGAGGCTCAACTTCCCGGCATGGATTCCGAGCTCAGCTGCCAACTCTGCTCGTTCATCAGGTTCCTTCCTTGCCACTTCTTCTAGCGTGATGTACTCACCATCATCCAACTGAAACAGGTGACAACTCCGAAGGTTGGCGGCATCCAACACTAGCTTTCCCACAGCCTTAGGAAGACAACCACCCACACTGACGCCCTTCCTAACTAAGATCCAGCTCAACACCATCCCATAAGGCAAACTCTTCCGATTGTGATCCCGGCAAAACACCATATGTTGCAACACCAAAGCAAGCAAGTTGAACTTAACCATATTCTTCAGACAGAAAGCAAAAGTGCACTCCAGCTTACCCAACAACTTGCTCTTGTTATTGTTTGGCAACAAACAATCCGACACCAACATCACTAAGATCCTTTGATCCGCAGACAACCACTTCTTTTCCGGCCTAGAGGCTTGAGTGAAACCATTCGTACGGCCTAACAAGTAGCTCAAGTAGTCACGGTACCCCATGGTATCCGTACTAATCCAAGAATGACCATTGTACTGAGCCACTCCGGTAGCAGACAAACTGAACAACTGAGCCAACCTCTTCTCAGAAAACACAACCTTTACACCTCTCACCTTAGAGGTGATCTCAAGCCTTTCACCCTCCTTCGCCACAACCATGTGACGGTAAAACTCTTTCATCAAACTCGGGTATGTCTCGGCCCTTATGGCGAGAAACTCATCCAACAAACCTTGATATCTAAGCATATCCAACAAGGAACTAGAAAAAGATTCCAGATCAAAAGCTTTACCTTCAAGAACAAGGTAGTGGGTATCCACCCATTCCGCTTTTCTAGCGAAGCTTGACCTTCTAGGCATGGTAGGAGATGATCCAAAGCTCAACAAACAAAGCCCACAACTTCTACCTCTTCACACACGCTGCCTCTCTCTCTCGAGCTCTCTCTCTCTCGCGCTCTCGGCGACGCGGCGACAGCAGACCGGCGACGGCGGCGGCAGCTCCGACTGTAGTGACGGCGGTGTGGCGGTGGTCCGGCGGTGGTGGGGCGATGGGTTGGTGGTGGTGGAGCTACGAGTTGGGGATGAGGTTTAGGGTGTTCACGGGTAGAGAAGAAAGAAAAGAAGAAGGAGAGAAAATTTGGGATTTAGGGATTTGGGAGAAATTGGGGAAAAAGATGATTAACTTTGGGGATTTTGAATAAAGTGGGAATTCATGGTTTAGAAGGAATTAAAATTGGATAGATTCTAAGAAAGACAATTAGCTCAAGTGGTTTAGAAGTTGGGTTGAAAAGAAATAAACTTAGGTTTGAAACTTAAAGGTTACAATTAAACTTTAGGCTTGATTTTTAGAATGCACAAGAAAGAATTTTTGGCAAGAATTTTGCTATTTCCAAATTCAAAGAATACTTGGAAAAATTAGGAAGTTCACAAGGAATTGTTGTAAGAACAACCAAGTGTAGGGATTGTAGAATTGGTCTAAGCACAAGACATTCCAAAGATAGATGGCTATTTCACAACAAGACTTAGATGCCAACTAAAGAAGTCACTTAGCAATAAGAGAGTTTACACTAAGCTCCAAAGAATTACTAGCAAGAAAAGCATGCCAAGAATTACCAAGCAAAAGACAACTATGAAACACAAGATAACACTCAAGGCAACAAAGGACACAACACTCTCGGGAAAACAAGGATAGACTCGAAGACAAGGGTTACCTGCCAACTCTTCTTCCACCAAACCCTCCGACTCCGCCTGCGAACGCGCCATCATGAAGACTCTTCCAGGTGGCCTTGCTCCAACTGCTCCACGGCCTAAACCGACTCCTGATGCTCCTCCGACTCCTGGGGGTGGCGGCAACGCTCTCTGGCCGGCTAGCTGGGGACACTCCGCAACTCTGTGACCACGATCTCCGCAACGAAAACACCTAAACGCAAAGCCGTTGCAACATTGACCCACATGCATCTTCCCACAACGCTGACAAAGAGATGCCTTAGCTTGGTTCCTGGGCTCCGTCCTGATAGGTCCTTGAGAAGAAGATGGCACAAACTTGGCTGGGAAACTCGGTCTTGACTTCTTGAAGGTAGAAGAACTTCCGCCCTCAGATCTCTTCCTAGCTTGCTCAAACGAACCCCTCTGAAGCTATTGCACGCGATACAGATCAGCGGCACACACGTAAGTGTCCTTAAGAGAACTCGGCCTACTCACAGTCAAAGCTTTTCGCGCCTCATAATTCAGACCGGCCACGAATTTCTCGACTTTAGCGAGTTCTGTAGGCACAAGCATCCTCGCAAAACGTGCCAGCTCCAGGAACCTCTTGTGGTACCCAACCACAGACAAGGACCCTTGCTGCAGGTGAAGGAACTCTTAGAACATGGCCGCGCGCACATGTGCAGGGTAGAACCTTTCACGCATCCGGTCCTTGAGCGCTGTCCAGTCGAACTCTGGTTCTTCAAGGAGAGCCGGGCCATCGTGAACCCACCACAAGTCCGCTTCTTGGCAAAAGTAGAACGTTGCCAGTTCTACTCTTCTTTCTTCGGGGCAGCCCACCACGGTGAAGATCTTATCAAACACCCGTAGCCACTCTTCTAAGACTACAGGGTCTTCCTCGCCAGCGAAGGTTGGTGGCCGATGACCCGACACTAAACGGTCCTACGTCACGGTGCCCAGCAGGGGGAGGAGGCGGCACAGCGTGATTATTGTTCAACAAAGCTTCATTGAGCGTCTGCATGGTCTAAGTCAGCCGATGAAGGTTCTGAGCAAGCTGCTCGTTGGTCGGGGTCTCCGGGGTGCGTGCGCGAGGACGAGGAGGCATCGCACTTCTACAACAACAACACGATAAGAGAAGCAACAAACAAGGAACAGAAAACAACACACAGCTCACTGCGCAACCTAGAGTCCAAAGCCTAACACTTAGCTTTTTAAGGTCGCTTAAAGGTCTCAAAACACACTTAACCACTTAGAAAGTCTAGACTTAACCCTTCCTAGGCTCAAAACCTAGGCTTTGATACCAACTGTAACACCCCCCCAAACACGACCTATATAAAAGGCCTTAACACCTACAGATCATACAACAAAACTAGCACAGCGGAAGAAGATAAAACGAAAACTGGATAAAAGAAATCCAAACGGGGTGTTATGCCACGTCTACCAAACACGGTAAACGCTACGGCGATCAATCTACAAGTGTATACATCTATCCCAAAAGGTAACAGTCTAACACTACAACGGCACACAGGCCACAAAACAAAGGTAAAGATACTAGACTACCGGCCACTAATATCGCGCTCGTCTAGACATCACCTGAAAGATACAAAGATAAACATTGGGACGACGCCCGGTCAGCGATAATGCTGGTAACCGACCAATACCTTTTAAGTATCATACATAGGTAGGATATATATACAAAAATCATTTCGAAACGGAATACATATATATAAGTGTAAAACCAAGAGTAAACACCAACTCAAGACTCAACACTCATCAATAAACACCACGGGAACACATCTCAAGACCACAACGGATAACGACACCACAAGGATAAAGACATGACAAACGGCAACACATGCTTAGGCATCACATGCCTTTGTGACAACACACGTCACAAGAGAGAATACACAACCGCGGCTACACAAGCTCTCGTGACATCACCCGCCACGAGTTGATATGCCTTCCTTATGCCTTGTTCCAACCTTATGGCTACCCCCAACCTTATATCTAGTTCAAACCTTTACCTCCAGGACCCCTGTACATACAGTCCAACCATATTCCCCCGGGAATCGTCATTCCCCCTCCGACAGTTCTCCAACAAAAACCACCGATTCATAGTACACGAGGTACCGTACACGCACATGGCACACATGCCCGGATAACACATGTATCTCCCAAAAACGTGAACCTTACACAAAGGCCACAGCTCCATAATCACGCCACGGCCACCACGAGGACCGCTGCAATACCTTGGTGACTAGTGTCTCATACCACTAATCGTGCAATCCAGGTAAAGCCACACACGCACCACAACTCAACAAGAGTCAAACAACGGATCACAACGAAGGTATGAAACATACTCAATCAAGGAACGGGTCACAGCCCAACAACATCAACGATGAATAACACAAGTTATCATCAACCAAACGGAAGGTACAAACCACACACACGCTAGCATTAAGACAATAAACTAGCATGCTTAACAACGAAAAAACTCAATATAGTTCCGAGGAACACACAAGACACCTCTCGGTCCAACGAAACACAATGTTGAACACTTAGCACGATTCAAGACACCAAAGTCCTACATGGATACCTGCCATATAGTTCTTGACATACGAAACATCAAAAAGACGCTCAAATAGTTCCACAAAAGCACATCGGGAAGTCAAAAGACCAAATACCGAATCAAACGGATCACGGGGAACAAATCCCATCACAACACCAACCATGTACCCGCGGGTGGACCCACGGGTAGTGCCCCACCCTTGGTTCCGCCCGCGGGAACATCATCCCACATGGCCGTGTACCTGTGGGTAGACCGGTGGGTGGTGCCCCGCCCGTCGTTCTGCCCGCGGGTACACTCTTGTGCCACAACAAATCCCTTCGGGGATTTTCTTCTCCAAACACAAATTCAAGTCCAAAACATGCCAAATCTCACCCAACACAACAAAATGACTTGAATCATGGAAAATGCCAAGCAATGGCACAAAGGAACCCTAAACACAAGCTCTAGATATGCAATATCACAAGACAAATGCATAAACCCTCACATTTCATAGCAAAACACAAGTAGAATCCAAGAAATCACATATGGGTAAGCAAAATAGGTTTTAGTAGAGCATGGGTTACCTCTTGTAGACCAAAAGACTTCACTTTACACCTCAACAAGCTCCTTACAAGGCTCACTATCCAAACCCACTTCAAGATCAAACCAAAAGATCATAAAGATCCTACCTTTAAGAAAAAGACAACTAAGATGGAACCAAAAACACAAGATAGACTTAGATCTTACCCTCCTAGATGCCCAAATAGGTGAAAGATTGAATCTTGGAAGCAAATCTTGGAATCTTGACAAGGGTCTCAACTTAGCTTGGAGAATAAGCTACACTTCTTTTCTAGAGAGAAGGTAGAGCTAATTTCGAAGAATTGTAAGGAATGAAATGAAGAAGTCTTCTAGGTTAGGTTACAATACTAACTCTTGGTGAAAAGTCAAGAATACCCTTAATAAGCTTTAGAAAGTGTAATGAACAAGGGAACTCCCCTCAAAGCTCAAGGTACAACACAACTTAAAGATTGACTAGTCAAATACTAGTCCTTGAGTATTAAAAATCAGGATGTTTTGAATGTGGATTTTTGGGGTGTCACATCTTCTTAACATCAAGATCCCTCATAAAATCATCCCATCAATCAATCAAGGTTATATCACAAATATCATAAAGAAATTCGTCAAGACACAAGCATATAGAGGATACCAAAGAAGGAGATCATAGCAAGGAAAATAGGTTTTGTTGAGACATTGGTTACCTCTTAGCCTTAATTAATTTCCTTGGCTATGAAGGGTCTTTCTTTAAGATTTCTTCTTTCTTGATTTCTCCTATGGGAATTCTTGTGTGGTGAAAGTTATTGTGATGTGAGTTCTAGGTGCCTCCTATGTCCCTTTATATATATATATATATATATATATATATATATATATATATATATATATATATATATATATATATATATCTAAGAGTCCCAATTAGGGTCTAAGTGGTATGGCTTTGCTAATTCTATTTCCTATAGGACTAAGGGATTGGCTTTAGGGATAAGGGCCCATGGACTATGGTGGACCCCCTTTTAGCTAATTAATGGATTTTAACTCCCTTTTTGGGCTGAGTAATTAATTAATTAATTTTGGTTTAGGGGTCGTAACACGGGGTGTTACTAGTGGATACATGCAGTTACGTTGAGAATGTAGAGTGCAAATTAAAGGATCTTAATTTGACTTCTGTCACTGCTAGCTAGCTAGCATAACATCATTCACGTAAACGAGTAAGGCTACATAGTCATTACCTGAGCCTCTAGAAAACAGGGAATTGTCTGGAATAGCCTGTTTGAAACCCATCTTGATCAGTTCAGCATTGAGTTTGACATTCCATTGCCTACTAGCTTGCGTCAAACCATATAAAGATTTGACCAACTTACATACCTGACTAGAGTACTATGAAACAAAGCCAGGGGTAGAGTCATATAAACTTCTCCATTCAAATCTCCATGAAAGAATGCATTATTTACATCTAATTGATGTAGTTGCCATCCTTTAACTACTGCTATTGCAAACAGTGTCCTAATGGTGGTAACCTTGGAAACAGGACTAAACGTGTCTGATAAGTGTATTTTTGCACACATTTCACCCTCATATACTTTGGCAAGTTTCATGCTTATCTTGTTCTATTTATTGCGTTACATGAGACTTATTAGTTCTATTTCTTATCTTTAGGTGTTACCATCTTCAACGACAAGTGAAGAAAAATATGATTTTAGGATGTTTTTCAACACTAAGGAGACCTTTTTGGAGATGAATGAGAACAACATTGGTCAACTCGGAAGAAGGCCAGTGCTAAAGAGCTAAGATAGGCTAGGCAGATTGCTGGTGACGTCAAATGGGTGTTGGCACGCCCGTGTAGGAGATAATCTCCAGACACGGGCACTACACGTCCGTGTCGTAGCACATTTGTACGTACGGACACCCGTTTGAAGAAGATAATTAGTCAGTATATGGTTTAGATGAGTGATTTTCTTGGTTAAAGCTGTGAGTTTTTTGTTGTGTTGTATTATTCTAGAAATTTTTGTGAGGGAACATACATATTATAGTATTATGATGAGGAGATAATATTTTGATTTGTGATTGATTTTGAACTAGCTAGCTAGTTTAAGGCTAGCTATTATCAGTATCACACTTCAGAAAATTGGATTTGGTTTTAGTGAGTTATCCAATAAGGAGGCTAGCTAGGAAGAATCTTGAGGAGTTTCTCTTTTAGAACCCTTCAGTCAATTGAGGTGCAATATTCCTTCAAAGCCATCTTTAATACCAACTCTCATTTCTTGATTAATTATTGTGCAAAGTTTATACAACTTGAATTTTAGGATCATTATATTGGATCTCTTCACTTCATTAATTATTTATGTTCTCCCTTAGCTTGTAACATGTTCCCTTGTGCGTATTGTTAGAGGCTTAGAGCAGTGAACTCTTGAACCATATCTTGTAGGTGCTCTCATTTTAAAGCTCTAGGACTATACATTTTTAAGGGGTTTATAAATGTTAGCAATATTATTATTCATATTATTATTTGTGTTACATCTTTGTCTAGTCTTTGTATTAGGTTAGTTCTTTATGGCTTTCCTGATAGATAGGATTAGTTTACGCTATTGTTTATAGTCTATAGTATTGTAATCTCTATTCTATTAGAATTGAAACAGTTAACGTTTATCTCATCTGGTATCAGATAGTCCAGGTCTCTTCTCTCTCATCTCTCCCTACACCGATCATCCTCCCCTCTCCCAAAAACGTCGGCCGGCCACCATGTCAACCAACTCGTCTGAACGGACTGTGACCACCGGCGATGCAACCCCTCCAACCACCACCCCAAATCCCCTCTCAAGTGCTCACCATTTCGTTTCGATTAAACTAACGTATCGGAACTTTCTTTTTTGGCGAACACAACTGGTGTCGTTCCTCCGTGGCCAGGAGCTCCTCGGCTACGTCGATGGCGAGACGCCATGCCCACCGCCGACTATCGCGCCTGTTCCGGCCTCCGGCGATTCCGCCTTCGACGCAACCACCGCCGCGCCAACACCAAATCCGGCGTACCGGGCCTAGATTAAGCAGGATCAGTCCATACTATCCCTGCTTATATCATCGCTTTCTGATGAGTTCATGCATTTGGCCGTCGGGAGAACCACGTTGCGAGCAGTATGGGAATCTGTCAGGGCAGCGCTCGGAAGTTCGTCGCGGGCTCGGTGATTGAGTATTCTCGGACAATTTCACTCACTCTGGCAGGGCAACAGTAGTGCGGTGGAATACTTGGACCGTGCTCAATTATTGGTGGGGGACCTTGCGCATGCCGGCCACCCCATCTCACCCGACGAACAAAACCTGTTCGTGTTCCACGGGTTGCGTCTAGAATATCGCGCCACGTCGTCTTCCCTCACGGGTGACAGGTACACCCGTAACAATTCCGCAGATCTCCGATTACCTGCAAGCGCAGGAGTTTATTCACGCCGAGGACTTCCCGGCCGGATCTGATGGTGGACTAGTGGCTGCTCCGTCGGCTCTGTTTGTTGGTCGAGGCCGTCGCAATGGGGGTGACGGCGGACGGGGTGGCAATGGCCGCGACAACCAGGGCCGTGGTAGGGGTGATCAAGGCCGCAGGCGTGGAGGACGTGGTGGTGCACCGCGCTGCCAGATATGCCGCTTGCAGGGACACACCCCGGTCTACTGCTACAAACGTTACGCACCGCAACCACCGACACAAGCGCACTTGGTGGTCTCTGGTGATGACCCAGCGGCAGCGAACTCGACGGCAGGGTGGTTCCCGGACACCGGAGCGTCGGCCCATGCCACCCCGGACGCATCCATGATGTCCCAATCGGATGAGTACACCGGTAGTGACGTCCTCCGTGTTGGTAATGGCGCAGGTTTGATAATTTCGCACGTTGGTCATGCCTCTATACCATCCGAGTCAAAATTGTTACATTTGTCTAATGTTTTACATGTCCCAAAATTATCTGTCCCTTTATTATCTGTTTACCGTCTTACGAACGAAAATAATGTGTTTGTTGAATTTCACAAAGATTGTTTCATTATGGAGGATTCAATCACTAGGGCGGTACTGCTTCGAGGTTCCACATCGGGCGGCTTATAGAGGTTCCCGGTCTCCCGGTCTCATTTTGCATATTTCACTTCCCGGGCAACTCCCATGGTTTGGCACCGCCGCTTGGGCCATCTGAATGGTCATGTTCAAAACCGCGTCTTATAATCATGTCCGGTTGCACCAAATAAAGCCAAGTCGTTAGGGTCATGCACTTCGTGTCATCTCGGCAAAGCTTCTAGATTCCCATTAGATAGGGTTTCCTATTCTAGTAAAAATGTACTAGATTTATTATATACAGACATATGGGGCCCGACTCCTATAATCTCTGCTAGTGGATTTAGATACTTTTTGCTATTTGTAGATGATTACTCTCGTTTCTGCTGGTTTTATCCCTTACGGGTAAAATCTAACATATATAAAACTTTTGAGTCGTTCCGTGTCATGGTAGAACGCCAATTTTCACATTCCATCAAGTCAATTCAGTTCGATCTAGGCAAGGAATACCGCAAACTACATCACGTTTTTACCCAACTTGGTATAACTCACCGCCAGTCATGTGCGTACAAGCACGAACAAAATGGCAAAGTAGAGCACAAAAACCGGCACATTGTTGAAACCGGATTAGCTCTATTAGTTGAAGGCTCAGTCCCTCAAAAATATTCGAACTTTGCCTTCGAAACGGCTACCTGCCTAATCAACTATTTACCCACACTAGTCTTGCAGTTTGAGAACCCATACACACGCCTATATAAAACTCCACCGCCCTACACTTTCATTCGAGTCTTCGGGTGTCGGTGTTACCCCTATCTATGGCCCTACAATCGGCACAAGGGTGGTGAGCCACAACATTGAGCTTGTCACGGAGAGTTGCAAAACGAGGCCCCGGCAACGGCTTGGTGAAAATATCTACAAGCTGGTCCTTCGTAGACACAAGATAGAGTACCGCTTCGCACCCTGTGTCTTCTTAGGTTACCCTCCCAGCTTTAGGGGCTATAGATGCATGAACCTAAGAAGTGGAAAAATCTATATATGCCGCCATGTGCGCTTTGACGAGTCTATTTTTCCCTTTTCAAACTCAACTTTGTGCAACAGTCCACAGCCCGTACTGACCGTAATACCGTGGGCCTCCGGACCAATTGTGGCACATGCTCCGGGCAACACTCACACGGAACCTACGGATATGCTCATACGAGTGTAACCAATCCGATACCATTGGCCCGGGATTCCCCGCCCTTGGCTAATGAAGGACCCGTTGAAACGGAACCAACCCGGGCTCGGGCAGCCCGCACTCAACATCAAGAACGAGAGCATATTATGCGGCTCATACACATGACACGCAGCACTGGCGAGTAATTTCATGCTCTAAATGTAACTACTGATCCAACCTACTACTCACAGGCTGTAGGGCATCCATAGTGGTGTGATACTATGGACCAGGAATTCAACGCCCTTTTACACAATGACACTTGGAAGCTTATACCGGCCGAGCCACACATGAATGTGGTTGGTTGCAAGTGGGTGTTCCGCACCAAACGGAATGCTGATGGCTCTATAGAGCGGTACAAGGCTTGTCTTGTTGCAAAGGGATTCAATCAAGTTGTAGGCGAAGATTTCTTCGACACTTTTAGTCCTGTGGTCAAGCTGACCACCGTCCGCCTCCTATTCTCTCTAGCTGTGTCACACAACTGGACATTGCGCCAGCTGGACGTACACAATGCCTTCCTTAATGGGCATTTAGCTGAGACGGTGTACATGAAACAGTCACCGGGGTATGAAGATCCCACACACCTAGATCACGTGTGTCATCTTGATGAGAATTTCCCATATTTCTTTAGCAGTAGCACACTTTCAGATCTTTGGAAATATTGTATCATCTACGGCTTTGAATAGAATATCCTTGGCAATATTGTCAAGATTATTCCGTGTTCTATCATTCGATGTCCATTCCGATTTTGGCTTTTGTACGTACTGTGGAGCATCGGGGGATAGGACAAACACCGTATTGACTTTTAATATTTCGATAGGGCTAGTGGAAATTACTTCCCACATTTCATCGTGTAAAGCCGATAAGTGTACTTGCATACGAACATTCCAATCATCAAATTTATCAAGTGAGAATAATAGATTTTGAGCGAAATCTTTCTTCATCATCATCTCGAAAGATATGAAAGATTAATCTAATCACACACTTTGTAGAATGGATCGGCCTAGCAGTCAGAAACAGGCTGACCCAAATAGGCAACGCGCTCTGATACCAATTGTTGGTCCCAAAAGAGGAAAGGTGAAAGTCTAGAGGGGGGGTGAATAGATTTTTAAGCTTTTTTCGCATAGCACAACAATTGCTAAGGCACAGAGAAACCAAAACTCTTAACTAGATTGTTAGAGTATGGTACGCAGCGGAAATAAATAAAGATAAGTGTGTGAGAGATTATGTCAAGTATATCTCGTGAGAAGCAAGCAAAGAGTAGTAAGTAAAGAAAGTAGTAAAGAACACAAGACAATTATAGTGGTTCGGAGGTGGTGTAATCCTCCTACTCCACTTGCTCTTATCTCCAAGAGCAATTCACTATATCCACCACTTCTTGGTTCCAAGATACAATGAATTCCATGATCTAGTGCTTTGATCACCAAGCCCGCACTAATCATGCCCAGTGACACCACACTGCTGCTTCGGGTTTCACGTCGCCGCGCTACTTTCCCAGGATTTCACGACTCCGCGTTACTTTCCCCCCGTCTTCTACGCTCCGGTAGAAACGCTCTTCTGTGATCTAGTGCTTTGATCACAAAGCCCGCACTAATCACGCCCAGTGTCCCCAGCACTGCTGCTTCGGATCTCACAGCTCCGTGTGACAATTCAGGATTTCACAACTCTGTGCTACTTTCCTACACTCCCGTAGGAATATCACTTGTTCAAATACAAGTTTTCTTCTTGCTTTCAACTTCTGAGACTCTGTAGATGATCTTCAATATGCAGCAAGTCTCTTTGATGAAGATTTAACACTCTTGAGTGATTTCTCGTGAAAGCTCTGTATCTCTGAGTGTTTTTCTCTCTTTGAATGTGTCAAGTAAAGCACTTGATTTTTATGCTCTGTTTAGCTTTGCTTTTAGAACTCTTTGAATATTTTTCTTTAAGCTCTCTGAGTTCTTTTTCTTATCTCACTTGAAGATTTCTTTTCGTATGCTCTGTACCAATTGAAACTCTTGCTCTTTCTAAGCTCTTGTTCCTGAGTTCGTGTTCTTGCTCTTCTCTTCAAGTCTTCATATCTTCATCCTTTCATAGCTGGTAATGAGAATCTGCCCGTTGGAATGAGACGATCTCATTTTTTAATTCTTGTATCTTTTGTCAGAGATCTTATCTTATCTTCTGGCAAGGTGTCAGAAAGATAATCTAGCCGTTTGTAGAGAGCTTCAACTTCATGCAAATGAGTTCCCAAACTTCATCTGATATTCCTCTGGTGTTCTAACATTTCTTGGGAATATCTGGGTCTCAGTTTTATGTAGAACGGCTTCTCTGATCAGCTCTTTAGTGGTTCTTGGGATTTAAATACTTCAAAAATATTCTTCAATTTAATCCCATACTAGTTAGACTAGTATTTTTCCTTCTGAGATTTTCTTCACTGTAAGTTTTCTTCATCTTCTTCATTCTCACATCTTCTTCAGTCTCACATCTTCTTCATTCTCACGTCTGGGTATTCTCATGTTTCAAACTGGCTTTGAACTTTCTCCTTTGTAATTAACACCCAATTGACTTTGACTTGTAATTGGCACCCAAACTTCTCCTGGTGCTTCAATTGCTTCCCAACCTGAATTACTTTGACCTTAACTTCGAAATTGGCTCCTAGACTTCTCCTGGTTTTGAATTTCATCTCAATTCAATTTGCTTCCCAACGTCTTCTTTGAATCGGTCCCCTACTTTGACCCTGACTTCAAAATTGGCTCCCAGACTTCTCCTGGTTTTGAATTTCATCTCAATTCAATTTTCTTTCCAATGTCTTCGATGAATTGGTCCCCTATACTACAACTTGAATTGGCTCCCAATTTCAAATTTGCATTGGCTCGGCTCCCAATTGAATTGGCTCCCAAGTGCAATTGCATCTCAATTGCCACCCAAGTATTTGCATTGGCTCGGCTCCCAAATGCAATTGCATCTCAATTGCCTCCCAAGTGAAATTGCTATCGGCTTTGAATTGGTTCCCAACTCCATCAGGCTTAATTAATTTTGGCTTCTCAAATTTTACCTTGTAAAATTGTAAATGGTGAGATTCAAACTTAAGCCATTTCGTATAATACACCAGGCATCTTCCAACTCGTTCGTACAATCATTTAATTACATCTCCAATCTTCTTTGATGTACTCCTTTCTTTCTATAGATGCTTGATCTTCAAGTCAAATTCAAGCAATCTTCCAATCTTAATTTTCTTCAACGAAAATTCTCCTGGGAATTCCTTTTTAGTAGCATCGACGTGAATTTCATATCATTCATTTTCTTCTTCAATTTGTCATTTTCACCAGACAAATTCTTGATTTTAGGCTTGATATCTTCTTCTTCTATTTTCATGCATCTTCCTCTGTTTTTCTCTTTTGTAAATTAAATAATTTCCCGATCATGGTCTAAGACTCTACTAGACCTATATAAATAAAATTGGGGGTTCTACAAATACAAATTTGGCATATCAAAACCATTACACTTTATTCCTAACAATTTCCCCCCCCCCCCCCCCCCCCCCCTTTTAATAATGCCAAAACCTATACTCAGTCATTGGCTTTAAGTCTTTGAAAAATAATCATTTTGTTCAATTTTATTTGACAAAGCCAAGATGAGTTTAACAAAAGATTTTCTAGACACAATCAAAAGCAACTTGTGAATTAATTTTTAGACAAGCTCCTAAACGCATCTTGAATTAATTTTCTTGATCAATTTTAATTTTGATGTGCGTTTGACATTCCTTGTCTTTTTAATTCACGAAGGTCTAATTACAAAAGACAAATAAAATACTAAACTCAAAATACACCATGGGAAATTATTATTGAGATATTTCGAATATTTAGAGAAAAACGCAATAGAGGTTCGAAAATAGCGAAAACATCAGTTCAGAGAATATCCAGATTACCTTCTGGGTTTCTTCACACCCATGTCTTTCTTCAAAATCTCCTTGACATGTTCTCTTAGCTTGAAGATATCATCTTTGAACTTCCCATTCTGAAATCTTTTTGTAACTTGTCCAGCCATGTAATAACCAAAAGCTTCCTTAATATTGGTGCCTGGAAGAACTTCAGCTTCCCACCATACAACACATTCTTCGAAGCTTCTTTCATCTCCAAGGTTCACGCCCATGTTTCCTGTAAAATCTCTTAATTCATACCACATCTCGGTTATTTTCCTTTTGGCTTCTTCTTCTTTGTTCTTGTCCGAGATCCATTGGGCTTGATCGGCTGCAGGCCATTTCTTGATCATGCTTGGTAGATTTTCCTTAGTCCATATTGTCTGAGTGGCGGGACCTTTTGAGCATTCAAACCATCCACGAGATTCAGCAACTTTCGATGTACTCGTACCAATACTAGGACTCGCAAACTGAGCAAAACCAATCTGAGATGGTCCTTGTGAGGATTGTCCGCGGCTTCGGCCTCGACCTTGGGTCGGTGTTACTGGCTGTTGTTGACTTCCAAGAATAAATTCTTGTTGTTGCAAAGCCAAGTGACTGAGAATTTCTTCCCCCCTTTTGGCGTTATCAACAAAAAATGCAAGGGTCTTAGAATCTCGGTTGTGGTTTGTCTTCACAGTTTCAACACCATTGTGTGTTTCAATAGAAACAGCTTGTACGTTGTCCAGCTTGTTTGTTGCAACTGTTAGCTCAACTTCAAGTTTGTTGATTCGGCTTTCTCGATCTTGAATAGCTTTGATCTGTCTTACGTGACGTTCGTTGTGAATATTTTCAGCTGCTTCACGTTCCTTCTTCATAAGTTGGATCACTTCAAGCAATCCTTTTGTCAGTTCTCCTTTCAAGATTCTTTCAGCTTTGTCAATCTAAGTCTTCAAACTGTGTTGATACTCCATGAGTTCTTTTAGATTGACTCGGGTATCCGTGTGTTGTTGTTCTATCATATGATTTTGATCAGCCAACTTCTCTCCAATGGTTTGAGTGTTTGACAAACAACATCACTAGATTCGGCAACTTGGCAAATAAAGATGTAAATATGTCATCTTCTTGATCACTTGCCTGCACAATATTTTGTGGAGATCCGAATGGACTCCTTCTTGGATCTGTGAGAACGGGTGTATCAACAAGTTGCATCTCTTCTTCTTCTTCTTCTTCAAGTGATTCGACTTCTTGATTCAGATCACCAATCTCTTCTTCTAAAACTTCTGTTCTGGTACAAGTGTCTGCAGATAAATTCTCATCTTCTAGAACGAGGTTCACGATAGGCATGGTGGACTCGGTATTGTGCACTGCCAATACACTTGAAAATTCCTCTCTGATTAGTTGTCTACTCTCAGTAGCAACTTCTACTGCCACTTCAACTGGTAGTTCTCCTCTTACTTCTTCTGACACTTCTCCTCTTAATTATTTTCTTATTTTATCCCTTCTTGTAGCCATAATAATATTTTTTATTCCTTTTTTTTATTCATATATTTTTCCCTTTTTTTGGTATCTTCTTGGCTACAAAATATTTGTTCTTTTTATAAGCCTTGGGGATTTTCATTTTTAGGAGAGAGAGATAGAGAGAACCAGTAGCAAAAACAACCATTTTTCTTTATTTATCTCCTTCTTAGGGAGAGAGAGTGAGATAACATTTCAGATCACATCACATATTCAACAAGCAGAGAAACCAGTGCTCATGCAGTTATCAGAATCATCACTCCGTGGTGGTGAAGGAGCGTATCCTGGTCCAGAGTGATCACAGAACTGGCTTTCCTCGAAAATTGATCTGTTTGAGCTGGAAGAAGAGTAGGTTTGATTGAAAAACCTAGTGAAGTCCACGGGATGACGGATGAACGGGTTAGCCTGCATCTGCTGAGGAGGCGGTGGAGGGGCAGGAACTTCTTGCGGCAGTGGTGTAAGAGTTGGTAGACTTGGTGGAAACTTCCTAACACATATTGCAATTTTATCACACAAAATTTCGAATAAATATATGCATGCAAGCACGTAAAACACATAATTTTGAGCACAAGTATCAATTTAAATTGAGAGATTAAGTCCAGTGATACTTAGCTCATTTCGATCATTCCCAATTCGTGCCTTAAGGTAGAAAATCTCGTTTCGCATAAAGGCTTCGTGAGAATATCAGCAACTTGGTTTTCCGTAGGGATATATTCGATCTTTAGATTTTTCTTTTCAACGTGATCCCTTATGAAATGATGTCGAATGTCGATATGTTTGGTTCTTGAGTGAAGCACTGGATTGTGAGTGATAGCGATTGCACTAGTATTATCACAATAAATACTAACGTCATCACAATTAACTCCGTAATCCTTCAATTGTTGCTTCATCTACAAAATTTGCGCACAACAACTTCCTACAACAATATATACGGCCTTGGCGGTACTAGTTGCGATGGAATTTTGCTTTTTGCTGAACCAAGAAACAAGCCTTCCCCCCAAGAACTGGCATGTCCCGGAAGTGCTTTTTCTGTCTATTTTGCAACCTGCAAAATCTGCATCTGAAAAACCCGTTAGAGTAAAATCTGTACCTTTTGGATACCACAATCTAACATTGATTGTGCCTTTTAGATATCGTATGATCTTCTTTGTTGTGGTGACGTGGCTTTCTTTAGGATTTGCTTGGAATCTTGCACACACTCCCACAGCATAAGAAATGTCCGGCCTGCTTGCAATAAGATATAGAAGAGAACCAATCATTCCTCTATATTTTGTTTGATCGAAATCCTTTCCATCTTCATCTTTGTCGAGCCTCATTGATGGGCTCATTGGAATTTTGATCGATGATTTTCCATCAAAGCCAAACTTCTTTATCAAGTCGCAGGTGTACTTTGCTTGATTGATGAATATTCCTTCTTTCAATTGTTTGACTTGTAAGCCTAAGAAGTAATTCAATTCACCCATCATGCTCATTTCAAACTTGTTCTGCATAAGCTTTGAAAATTTTTCACACAAAGAATTGTTTGTGCTTCCAAAAATAATATCATCAACATAGATTTGCACTAATAAAATATGATCACCATCTTGAATTCTAAATAGAGTTTTGTCAACAAGGCCTTTGGTGAGTCCACAACTTATCAAAAACATTGACAAAGTGTCATACCAAGCTCTAGGTGCTTGTTTCAACCCATACAATGCCTTTTTAAGTTTGTAAACTTTATCACCTTCGCCTTTTACCTCAAAACCTGTGGGTTGTTCGACATAAACTTCTTCTTCGAGTAGACCATTCAAGAATGCGCTTTTCACGTCCATTTGATAAACAGTGAAATCTTTGTGTGCGGCATAGGCTAGGAAAATCCTTATAGCTTCGAGTTTGGCTACCGGTGCAAAAGTTTCATCAAAATCTATTCCTTCTTCTTGAGAGTATCCTTTTGCAACGAGCCTTGCTTTATTCCTAACAATCGCGCCTTCTTCGTTTGCTTTGTTCCGGAAGACCCATTTGGTTCCTACAACATTGTGGTTCGCCGGTCTTGGAACAAGTTCCCAAACGTCATTTCTTTTGAATTGATCGAGCTCTTCTTGCATAGCATCTATCCAATTCGGATCATTAAGAGCTTCGTCCACTTCTTTTGATTCAAATTTGAGATAGATAGCACGTGAACAATGCCTCCATGATAGATGATCTCGTTTTCACGCCTTCACGTACATTCCCAATAATTAATTCTGGAGGGTGATTTTTGAGCCATCTTAAATCTAGTTCAAATGGGTGCACGGTACTGGATTGATCCATTTGTTGTGAATTGGCAGAGTTGGTTCGAATTTCTACATTTAATTCATCTTGGAATTGATCACCAACTTCACCTCTGACTTGATCACCAACTGGATTACCAACTTCAACCCGTACTACATCTCCATTCTCACGTGTAGCTTCACCTCCAAAATTATTATTAAAAGAATTTCCAACTTCTTCTGGATGACTCTAGGTTAGCTTGGGATACTGTAACACCCCATGTTACGGCCCATAAACCAATTAATTATTTACCCGGAAAGAGGGATTAAATCTCATTAATTAATTAAGAAAGGTCCACCATGGTCCATGGGCCCTCATCCCTAAAACCAATCCCCTAGTCCTATAGGAAATAGAATTAGCAAACCCATACCACTTAGACCCTAATTAGATCTCTTAAATATATAAATAGGCGGCCTAGGAGGCACTTAGAACCCACACCACAATAATCTCTCATCACACAAGAAGTTCCAAGAATTCCCCTAGGAGAAATCAAGAAAGAGGAATCTTAAAGAAACACCCTTCATAGCTAAGGAAATTAATTAAGGCTAAGAGGTAACCCATGTCTTAACAAAACCTATTTTCTTTGCTATAATCTCCTTCTTTGGCTTCTTCTCTATACTCGTGTCTTGATAAATCATTTGTGATATTGATGATATGATCTTGATGATTGATGAGATGAATTTATGCGTGATCTTGACGATCTTGATGATGATAAGAAGTTCTTGATGATTATGTGATGTTCTTGATAAATCTTGATGTTTCTTGAAGTTAAAAGATGAACTATGATTTTGATGATTTAAATATGATTAGAGCCCTAGGATGGATCGTGAAATTCATATTGTGGTATTCTTGATTTATTTGGGGTGGGAATTCGCATGCTCAGGTGTTAATTATGCTTAGGAGTCATGATAGGATATGTGCTATATGATTCTTGCTTTTGATTCGTTAATTGTCTACGTGGTGTCATCAATTGTGTTTAAAAGTGTCTAAGCATGGTTTCAGGTTTCATAAAGGATCCTGGGACGGGTATTTTGATAAAGAGTCAGTGAGGGGTAGGTAGGGGTAGGCGAACCCGCCACCTACCCGCTGCCCGAAAGTAACGCCGCCGGCAGCGGGCAGACGACTGCCCGCCGGGCACCCGCTGCCTGGAGGTTTGTCTCCGGCGGGTGGTCCCCCACCCACCGGCTACCCACTGGAAATTGCCCAACTTGGGACTTCGGCTTCCCCGTTTGATGTTTCCTCGACCCTCGTGGTGTCCCAACGGACTCCGTTTATCATGCCTAAGTCTAGTTTAATGTTTCGGGTATCGTTCGTAGGATAAATGAGTCTTATATATCGCATGCTAGTTGAATTGGTATCCCGTTGGCCTAGGTGAAAGAAGTATGAACCCCTTAGGACTATTCCTAGTTTGTGGATGACCACGCATAGGTTTCTTTATACGTTTTCTCCCCTTTCCCAATGTGTTAATATGAGTTGCATGTGCTTGCTATGTGTTATGTGTGCATGATACCCCAATTTGGTTGCGATCAAATTGGTTATTCCTGAGCTGCGGTTCAGAAGCTGGCTGCGGTCAGAATTACACTCTCGGGCTGCGGTCCACTGTTTGGTTGCGATCAAACGTTTTTCATGAGCTGCAGTTCATATTCATGGCTGCGGTCAGATGATCACTCTTAGGCTGCTGTCCACTGTTTGGTTGCGATCAAACATTATGATGAGCTGCGGTTCATCAGTCGGTTGCGATCGACCCCTTCGTGTTGCGATACGAGGCAGGGTGCTGCGGGGCCGTGTCAGAGCTATATGCGCTGACCCTCATGTATGGGCATGCAATTGGTCCTACGGCGCTAACAAAGTGTGCTTGTGTGATGAGTTGAATGATAATATAAATGAGATGAAGTGAATCCGTGGCCATAGGATATATGCTAGTATCTTTACATGATTTTTTACAACTGTTGAATGTGCCTATCCCATAGGATATATGCTAGTATCTTTACATGCTCAGTTATAACTGTTGAATGTGTTTGTCCCTATTTGTCGAGTCTATTCTGGTTTTGAAACTAGAGTTTCCTAGGATATATCTTCTGTGACACCCCGGAAATTCGTGCCTTAATCCCGAATTAATTCCTTAATTAATTCCTTGTGATCTTATCCTAAATTCCCTTTGAAATTAGTTGAGGGACCAAATTTGACCAAATCCCTTACTCTTTTAATTTGGTCAATGAGTTGTACCTTGGGCTTTAGACCTTGTACCTTAGACTTTGCCTTTCTCCTAACAAGTTTTGGGAGGAAGAGGCCCTTTTGGTCATTTCACACAATGCTAGCATTAAAACCCTACCCTAACCAAGGAAATCCAAATCACTTTTCAGGATTTCCCTTCTCTCTACATCTCTTTCTTGCTCCCTACTCCTCCTTCTCTCTAGGAAATCCTAGGGTTCATCCTCACAAGTTCTTCAAGGAATCCCAATCCAAGATTCCACCTTTCCAACTCTACAAGGCTAGGAATGGTAAGATCTATCCTTCCCCATCTTTTCCTTACAAGATTCCTCCATCTTTTCTCTAAATCTTTATTCTACCTTGTGGGTTTTGGGAGTTTGTAGAAGATCTAGTGGTGGGTGAAGTGCTAGGTTGTTCTAGAGGAGCTTTGGTCTTGCTTTGAGGTTGAAGAAGGTGTTCTTGGTCTACAAGAGGTAACCCATGTAACACAAAACCTATTTTCACTTGATAATAATGATTGTTGGCTTCTATGTGATATTCTTGATGTGTTTGAGTGATTGATGCATGATCTTGTGATGATGCATTTTTAGAGCTTGTATTTAGGGTTCTTGAATGCCATTTTATGAGTTATTCATAGGTTCAAGTCATATCTTTGTTGTGTGGAAAATTTGGGGTCATTTGGACTTGAACTTGGCCTAAAAAGTGATTTTTTGCGAATGCTGAAATTTTGGGTACAGCGGTACCCGCGGGTGGAGCCCTACCCGTGGCTCTACCCGCGGGGAATATGTTTGAGAAATGGTTTGGGGTTGTTTTCCCACCCTTTCGCCCATTCGTGTGTGATTCTTTGGCCCCCGTTTGATTGGATTGTTGAGCTTTTGTGTGTCTCCTTGTTGTTACGTATGTCTAGAGCGATGTCTTAAGTATCCATGTTAGGATTTGGTGTCTTGAATCGTGCTTATGATCCAACCTTGTGATTCGTTGGATTAATGTTGAGTCTTTGTGGTTCATTGGAACTATTTTGGTTTACCCGTTTGATATGCATGCTAGTTTGATGTTGTAATGCTAGTGTGTGTGGTTTGTTCTTTCCTATTGAGGGTGGCAACTTGTGTTGACCATCATTGGTGTCGGATTGTAATCCTTCCTTGTTGAGTATGGTTTCATATCTTCGTTGTGATCCGTTGATTGATTCCTATGATGGTGTTGTGTGTCTGGCTGTACCTTGATTGCACGGTTAATGGTATGGGACATTAATCACCAAGGTATAGATGTGGTCCTCGTGGTGGCCATGGATTGATGTGATGAGATGTTTGAGCTGGTAAAGTGAACAGTGTGGGGACTTATGTGTGAACGGACCGGTAGTGTAGCTCCGGATGGCCGTTGGATACTTTACTTGTGGGCAACATGGGAAACTTATCCCCGTTGCCAGAGATGTTAACTAACCCGTTGAGCATGGAAACTCAATAGGGGGTGTATACACTTAAAGTTGCTAGCTCTGTTTCCATTGGGCTGCGGTCCTTGTGTTTGCGATGACCACGTGAAGCATGATTGTTGATGATTTGGAGCCCTCCACAATGATCCACTATGAATCGAGTCGTGGTGCTGACTCCACGGTATATGACTTGGTGTGATAGTGTCCTATGTGTACTTGGAACTCGTTATGGTGTGAATCTGGCCTTCCATTTCTTAAGAACATGTCTATTGTGAGACCTTCGTTGTGTATCGTATGTTGTACCTTGTTGTTGAGCTTGTTGCTTGTGGTTCTGTTGTCTTGTTGAGTATGTTGGTCTTTGACCTTTGTTGTGAGTGATTGATAAGTCTATTGATGTTTCTTCTCTCGGCTTTAAATGAAATATACTGTATTCCCAGTTCCAAATGGTTTTGATTATATCTATGTATATTACGATACTTAACGCGTGTTGGTGGGTTACCAGCATTATCGCTGACCGGGCGTCGTCCCATGTTTATCTTTGTGTTCTTTCAGGTGATGTCTAGACGAGCACGATGTCTAGTGCCCGATAGTTTAGTACTTTTCCTTTGCTTTATGGCCTGTGAGCTGATGTAGAGATAGACTTATGAGTTTGGGATAGTTGTGTACACAATGCAGATTTAACCGCCGTAGCGTTTATCATTGTTGGTAGACGTGGCATAACACCCCTGTTTTGGATTTACTTTTATCCAGTTACCTTTTTATCTTCCGTTGTGCTAGTGTTTTGTTGTGTTAAGGCTTTTTATATAGCATGTTTGGGGGGTGTTACATCTTCCTGCTTCAAAATGACTTTTCTTATATCTATATATATATATATATATATATATATATATATATATATATATATATATATATATATATATATATATATATATATATATATATATATATATATATATACTTATACGGTATTTCAACGCGTTAGAGTGGGTTACCAGCATTATTCGCTGAACAGATATATTTGGCTTTCAGGCACAGACGATTAGCTCCGGAGCGCGCTAGAGGACCCAAGACTTAGATAGATAGTTTCATCTTCGGCCTGCGTGCCATAATGATGTAATGATGTTGTTAGATAGTTTAGCCTGTGCATCTGAGTTCTCTAGCTCAGATGTGGCATAACACCCCGTATTCTTATGTTTAGTACTGCTCTGTTTGGGATCTAATGAGAATTTACCTTTATTATATAAGTTTTAAAAGTTTCGAAAATCTGGGGTATTACAGTTGGTATCAGAGCCTAAGTTTGACCCTAGGATAAGACTCTTAAGACCAAGACCTTAGGACAATAGGCTTAAAACACTAGGAGTTAAGCAAGGTAGGATTTAGGGATCATAGGACGCGCGGTGAGACTGTGAGACCTTACGCTTTCCCTCACCCTAACTCACACGTAATTTAAATAAACTTCCTCTACACCCATAGCATCAAGGTAAGGATGCAAAATAATACCGACCTATGAACCCCAGGATGGCACCAAAAAGGAAACAGGAAAAAGCACCGGAACTCCCCACACAGGAATTCTTGACTCAAAATCTGCAACGTCTGGCCCAAATTGCTCAGGCACTAAACAATGCAGTCCTCCAACCGTCACCTACAAACAGAAACTTGGAAATCCACCGCCAAGTCTCGGAACACCAACCACCTACCTTCTCAGGAGAGGAAAATCCCACGATCCTCAAAGAATGGATCGGAACCTTTGACAAAATATTCAGGGCAACGGGATGCCCGGAAAGCCACCAAGTAGAGACGGCCTCTTTCTACTTCAGACACGAGGCAGACACCTGGTGGGTCCACGAGAAACCCAATTGCGTACAAAGCCCCGGGTTCAACTGGGAAAACCTAAAAATACGACTACGAGAACAATTCTACCCCAGCCACCTGAAAGCAACCGTATACGAAGAATTCCTCCATCTAAAACAAGGAGCAACCCCAATCACAGAGTACTACCAGCAGTTCCTCCAGCTAGCTCGCCTCACCCCCGAACTAGTACCTACAGAAACGATCAAAATCGAGAAATTCATAAAGGGCCTCAGCCTCGAAAACCAGAAGGCCCTAACTATACGAGAATCGAGAACTCTCGAAGAAGCCTATGCCAAGGCATCCCAACTACAACAAATACCAAACAAACCACAGTAAACACGCCTGGGACACAAAAGAAAATTCAAAGGGAACCACACGAACCCCCTCCAGGAGCCTAAAACCGCCAGGGCCACCTCGACCCACAAAGCCATAACACCGGCCACTCAAGGAAGGATCCTCAACATAAGCAAGGCCAAAATCGGAGATAGCAACATAGTCTCCGGAACCTTCCTTGTACACACCACCCCCGCCACCGTACTATTCGACTCAGGGGCTACCAACTCATTTATAGCAACCGAATTCGCCACTCAACTCAATCTTAACACCAGCACCAGAGTGCAACTCCAGGTCAAGGTGGCATCCGGTGAAATCATAAAATGTGACCGCATGTACAAAAATATAATAATCACCATCGAAGGAGTGGAATTCCCTAGCAACCTAATACAATTCAGACTGGATGGGGTACAAGTGATCTTGGGCATGGACTGGCTAGGGAAATTCCAAGCACAAATCCTATGCGGTGAACAAAAAGTGGTCTTACGGGGACCAAACGGCAAAAGGGTATCCTACCACGGAACCCACAAGGACCCGGAAATCAAATTAGTAAACATGATAAAAATGAAGAAATATCTAACCCAAGGGAACGAAGCCTTCCTATGCTCAGTCAAGGACCTCAACACCTAAATAGCCGAACCCCAAACCATTCCAGTGGTAAACGAATTCACCGACGTCTTCCCAGACGAAATCCCCGGAGCACCCCCAACCAGAGAAGTCGAGTTCACGATAGACCTAATATCAGGCGCTGCCCCGATCTCAAAACCACCCTACAGGCTGGCGCCAAAGGAAATGAAGGAACTGAAAACACAACTTCAGGAACTACTGGATAAGGGATACATCCGCCCCAGCACCTCACCATGGGGAGCACCAGTATTATTCGTTAAAAAGAAAGATGGGAGCATGCGTCTGTGCATCGACTACAGGGAGCTAAATCAAGTTACAATAAAGAATAAATATCCTCTTCCCGAATCAACGACTTGTTCGACCAACTTAAAGGAGCAGGGGTGTTCTCAAAAATTGATTTAAGATCTGGATACCATCAGATAAAAGTGGCCAACCCAGATATTCAGAAAACAGCCTTTCGAACACGCTACGGCCATTACGAATTCACAGTAATGCCCTTCGGACTCACAAATGCACCCGCTATATTCATGGACCTCATGAATCGAGTATTTCGACCCCACCTAGATGACTTCGTCATTGTATTTATCGACGACATCCTGGTCTACTCCCGAAACAAAGAAGAACATGAAAAGCACCTCCGCACAACCTTGCAAACCCTGAGAGAACACCAACTATACGCCAAGTTCTCCAAATGTGAATTCTGGAAAGACAACGTAGCCTTCCTGGGTCACGTGATAACCAAAGAAGGAATCAAGGTGGACCCCACCAAAATCCACGTCGTCAAAGAATGGCCCACACCAAAATCACTTTCGGAGGTCAGAAGCTTCCTAGGATTAGCAGGCTATTATAGGAGGTTCGTACCCGATTTTACCAAGATAGCTCAACCTCTCACCAAGCTCATGAAAAAGGAAACCCCCTTTCGATGGGACAACGACTGTACCACAGCCTTCCAAGAATTGAAAGAGAAGCTGACCACGGCACCCGTCTTAGCCCTTCCCTCCGGGATGGAAGGATTCGAAGTCTTCAGTGACGCCTCCAAAAAAGGGGCTGGGATGCATACTAATGCAAAAGGGCAAGGTAATAACTTACGCATCCAGACAACTCAAAACCCACGAAGAAAATTACCCCACACACGACCTCGAGCTAGCCGCCATCGTGTTCGCCCTGAAAATTTGGAGACATTACCTATACGGAGTACAATGCAAGATTTATACGGATCATAAAAACCTAAAGTACATTTTCACCCAGAAAGATCTAAACATGCGACAACGAAGGTGGTTGGAACTTATAAAAGATTACGACCTAGATATCCAGTACCACGAAGGAAAAGCTAACGTTGTGGCAGATGCCCTAAGCCGAAAGGCTAACCACTCCCTCAACACCACCTGGATCCTGCCAGACCAGCTATACAAGGACTTCCAGAGGTTGAACTTGGAGGTAGTAGAGCAAGGACAAACCAATTCTGAGATCCACCTATTCAATGCCAGAGTCATACCCACACTATTCGAAGAAATCAAGGCCGGACAATGCCAAGACCCGGAACTAAATAAAATTCGACTCAACCTAACTCAGGGAAAGGACGGACCCTTCGAAATATGCGAAGACGGCAGCCTCCGCTATCAAGGGAGATGGTGCATACCTGCGACACACCCCCACCTAAAGCAACAAATCCTGAAAGAAGGGCACAACTCCCCATACTCAGTGCACCCCGGAGGCGACAAACTATACCAAGATGTGAAAAAGATGTTTTGGTGGCCCAACATGAAAAAGGAAGTCGTAGACTTCGTGGGCAAATGTCTGAACTGCCAAAGGGTAAAGGCCGAACGATGCAAGCCCAAAGGACTCGTATAACCCCTTGAGATACCACAGGGGAAGTGGGATTCCATATCCATGGATTTCGTCGGAGGATTACCCACAACCCCAACAGGCAAGGATAAAATCTGGGTAATAGTGGACCGGCTAATCAAGACAGCACGGTTCATTGCTATGAAAGAAACATGGACAATGACGCAACTAGCCCGAGCCTACCTGAATCGAGTAGTAAAATACCACGGGATCCCCCAAAAAATTGTGTCCGATAGGGATCCCAGATTCCTCTCATAATTCTGGAAATCCCTACAAACAGCTTTGGGGACACAGTTGAACCTGAGCACTGCCTTCCACCCCACTACTGACGGCCAAACCGAAAGAACCATTCAGACTCTAGAAGACATGCTAAGAGCCTGCATGTTAGACTTCCAAGGGACATGGGAAGAACATCTGGACCTCATCGAATTCTCTTACAACAACAGCTATCACGCAAGTATCCGCATGGCTCCCTATGAAGCTCTGTACGGTCAAAAATGTAGAACCCCCTTATGTTGGGAAGACATGGTCGGCCCAGTAGCACTAGGACCCCAATACTTACAAGACACCATAGCTAAAGTCAAACACATACAAGAAAGAATGAAGGCCGCCCAAGACCGCCAAAAGTCTTATGCCGACCTAGGAAGAAAACAAGCCGAGTTCGCCCCCAGAGACAAAGTCTAGTTAAGAATCTCGCCCACACGAGGGGTAATGAGGTTCGGAAGAAAAGGGAAACTCAGCCCCCGGTTTATCGGCCCCTATGAAATCACAGAAAGAGTCGGGAACCTGGCCTACCGCCTCGCCCTACCCATCAAACTAGAACGGGTACACAACGTGTTCCACATATCCTAACTAAAGAAATATATACACGATCCAAGCCACGTGCTACAACCCGAGACCGTGGACCTTGACGACGCACTAGCTTATGAAGAGAAACCCGTAAGAATCCTGGACACCAAGACAAGAACCACCCGCCAGCGAGCCATAGAGGTGGTAAAAGTCCTCTGGACCAACCATGGGGCCGAAGAAGCAACATAGGAACTCAAAGACACAATGAAGGAACGCTACCACGAACTCTTCACACAAGGTAACCAAGACGAAAGCATAGGATAAGGGAAAAAGTCACTCAGCAAGGACCCAAGCTTCGGGGACGAAGCTTCCCGTTAAGGGGGGGAGAGTGTAACACCCCGTGTTACGGTCCATAAACCAATTAATTATTTACCCGGAAAGAGGGATTAAATCTCATTAATTAATTAAGAAAGGTCCACCATGGTCCATGGGCCCTCATCCCTAAAACCAATCCCCTAGTCCTATAGGAAATAGAATTAGCAAACCCATACCACTTAGACCCTAATTAGGACTCTTAAATATATAAATAGGGGGCCTAGGAGGCACTTAGAACCGACACCACAATAATCTCTCACCACACAAGAAGTTCCAAGAATTCCCCTAGGAGAAATCAAGAAAGAAGGAATCTTAAAGAAAGACCCTTCATAGCCAAAGAAATTAATTAAGGCTAAGAGGTAACCCATGTCTTAACAAAACCTATTTTCTTTGCTATAATCTCCTTCTTTGGCTTCTTCTCTATACTCGTGTCTTGATAAATCATTTGTGATATTGATGATATGATCTTGATGATTGATGAGATGAATTTATGTGTGATCTTGACGATCTTGATGATGATAAGAAGTTCTTGATGATTATGTGATGTTCTTGATAAATCTTGATGTTTCTTGATGTTAAAAGATGAACTATCATTTTGATGATTTAAATATGATTAGAGCCCTAGGATGGATCGTGAAATTCATATTGTGGTATTCTTGATTTATTTGGGGTGGAAATTCGCGTGCTCGGGTGTTAATTATGCTTAGGAGTCATGATAGGATATGTGCTATATGATTCTTGCTTTTGATCCGTTAATTGTCTACGTGGTGTCATCAATTGCGTTTAAAAGTGTCTAAGCATGGTTTCGGGTTTCATAAAGGATCCCGGGACGGGTATTTTGATAAAGAGTCAGTGGGGGTAGGGGAACCCGCCACCTACCCGCTGCCCGACAGTAACGCCGCCGGCAGCGGGCAGACGACTGCCCGCCGGGCACCCGTTCCCGGAGGTTTGTCTCCGGCGGGCAGCCGGCGGGTGGTCCCCAACCCACCGGCTACCCGCTGGAAATTTCCCAACTTGGGACTTCGGCTTCCCCGTTTGATGTTTCCCCAACCCTCATGGTGTCCCAACGAACTCCATTTATCGTGCCTAAGTCTAGTTTAATGTTTCGGGTACCGTTCGTAGGATAAATGAGTCTTATATATTGCATGCTAGTTGAATTGGTATCCCGTTGGCCTAGGTGAAAGAAGTATGAACCCCTTAGGACTATTCCTAGTTTGTGGATGACCACGCATAGGTTTCTTTATACGTTTTCTCCCCTTTCCCAATGTGTTAATATGAGTTGCATGTGCTTGCTATGTGTTATGTGTGCATGATACCCCAATTTGGTTGCGATCAAATTGGTTATTCCTGAGCTGCGGTTCAGAAGCTGGCTGTGGTCAGAATTACACACTCGGGCTGCGGTCCACCGTTTGGTTGCGATCAAACGTTTTACATGAGCTACGGTTCATATTCCTGGCTACGATCCACTGTTTGGTTGCGATCAAACATTATGATGAGCTGCGATTCATCGGTCGGTTGCGATCGACCCCTTCGTGTTGCGATACGAGGCAGGGTGCTGCGGGGCCGTGTCAGAGCTATATGCGCTGACCCTCATGTATGGGCATGCGATTGGTCCTGTGGCGCAAACAAAGTGTGCTTGTGTGATGAGTTGAATGATGATATAAATGAGATGAAGTGAATTCGTGACCATAGGATATATGCTAGTATCTTTACATGCTTGGTTACAACTGTTGAATGTGCCTATCCCATAGGATATATGCTAGTATCTTTACATGCTCGGTTATAACTGTTGAATGTGTTTGTCCCTATTTGTCGAGTCTATTCCGGTTTTGAAACTAGAGTTTCCTAGGATATATCTTCCTGCTTCAAAATGACTTTTATTATTATTATTATTATTATTATTATTATATATATATATATATATATATATATATATATATATATATATATATATATATATATATATATATATATATATATATACTTATACGGTATTTCAACGCGTTAGAGTGGGTTACCAGCATTATTCGCTGAACAGATATATTTGGCTTTCAGGCACAGACGATTAGCTTCGGAGCGCGCTAGAGGACCTAAGACTTAGATAGATAGTTTCATCTTCGGCCTACGTGCCATAATGATGTAATGATGTTGTTAGATAGTTTAGCCTGTGCATCTGAGTTCTCTAGCTCAGATGTGGCATAACACCCCGTATTCTTATGTTTAGTACTGCTATGTTTGGGATTTAATGAGAATTTACCTTTATTATATAAGTTTTAAAAGTTTCAAAAATCTGGGGTGTTACAGATACAATCATAAGGTGAAAAGTCTTCTTTACCCTTACTAAAGTGGAAAAGTGTAAGGAGACAAGGGAACAATTCATGAAGCATAGGGTACAACCCATTGACTTGGATTGACTAGTCAATTACTAGTCCTCCGACTATTGAATTTTCAGGATTTTAGAAATAAATAAATTACCAATTAAGCTTGGATTAATTATCTAATTAATCCTTAAATAGAATTAGATTTATTGGGTGTCACATCCTCTCCCCCTTAAAAGAAGCTTCGTCCCTGAAGCTTGGGTACGACGAATTCAAACAAAACGGCAACACGAAACAACAATATGACAAGAGAATCAAGAACATCTTTTTGACTCAAAACTTCAAGATTTCAAAAAGATACAAAAATGGTCAAGAAGGCATAACATTGCAAGGGTGACCACGCGCTCCTCGTGTGTCATGGCGTCGTGTTCCCTCTTGGTTCTGGCTTCTCTCCTTCTCCGGTTCTCTTCACTCTCCGAGTCACTCTCCTCAACTTCGGCAACTTCTCAACAACCGCATCCTCCTCTTGATCTTCTTCTTCATCATCCCCCGCATCACCTCCCAAACTTTGAACCGCGAGGTTCAACTTCCCAACGGGGATCTCGAGCTCAGCAACCAACGCATCTCTCTCAACGGGGGTTTTCCTGGCAACTTCCTCAAGCGTGATGTACTCTCCGTCATCCAACTGAAACAGGTTGCAACTCCGCAAGTTGGTGGCATCCAACACCATTTTGCCCACTGGCTTCGGCACACAACCTTCAACACTTACACCTTTCCTGGCAAAGATCCAACTCAAAACCATCCCATACGGTAGACTCTTCCGGTTATGATCCCAACAAAAGACCATGTGTTGCAACATAAAGGCAGGCAGGTTAAACTTCACCATATTCTTCTAACAGAAGGCAAAAGTGCACTCTAACTTCCCCAACGAACGGCTTTTGTTGTTATTGGGCAACAGACAGTCTGATACAAGCATAACCAAGATTCTCTGCTCAGCAGTCAACCATTTCTTTTCTGGTCTCGTGGCTTGGGTGAAACCACTAGTCCGACCCAACAGATAACTCAAATAATCTCGGTACGCCATGGTATCCGTCTCAATCCAGGAGTTACCACTGTATTGTGAAACTCCCGTAGTGGTCAGACTTAAGAGTTGAGCCAGTCTCTTCTCATATAAAACAACCTTCACACCCCTCACTTTAGAGGTAACTTCTAACTTTCCACCATCTTTAGTCACAACCATGTGACGGTAAAACTCCTTAACCAAACTCGGGTATGTCTCAACCCTTATGGTGAGAAACTCATCCAACAAACCTTGATATCTCAACATCTCTAACAAGGAACTTGAAAAAGAATCTGGGTCAAAGGCTTTACCTTCCAACACAAGATAGTGGGCATCCACCCATTCCACTCTCCTTGTCAAGTTTGTCCTCCTAGGCATGGTTGTAAGATGACCCAAAGACTCAAAGGGAAGCCCCAAAGTTTTTTCCTCTTTCTTCTCCTTCTCTTCTTTCTCTCTTGGCTTCTCGGCGGTCGGACAACAGCTCTCGACGGCCGCGGCTTCGGGCGGCGACAATGGCGGCAGGTGGCATCGGCAGTACTTCGATGGCAACGGGCAGGCAGCGACGAGAGGGGGGTTGTTCTTCTCGGCTGACTCACAGGTAGGGAAGAAGAAAAGGGGTGAAGGGTTTAGGGAATTTGGGGAGAAATTAGAAAAGAGAAGGTTTTAATTTGGGGATTTTTGGGTATAATGAACAATTATGGGTTAAATGAAATTTAGATGAACTAAGGTTTCAAGAAATATAATTAGTTTAAGTGGTTTAAAGGTTAGGTTGGTAACTTGCACACTTGGGTTCAAAACTTGTTGGTTATAAATTAAAATTTCCTTGGTTTTTTAGGCTATACAAGAAGGGATTTTTTATTTTTTATTTTTGTAGGATTTTTGCCTAAAATAAATTCAAGGATACTCAACTAAACTTAGATGACTCACTAGAAAGGTTGGGTTAGAAGAGCATATAAACAAGGCTACGGGATTAACACAAGCATTACCCAATCTAAGAATAAACAATTAACTTGACGAAAGACTCTCACTTAAAACCAAAAATATCACACAACAAGGAAGCGAGGCAACACGAAAAAGCAACAAGGAAAAAGATACACTCTCAAGATAAGGATAGGCTTAGGAAAAAGGGTTACCTGCCATCTCGTCCTCAACCAACCCCTCCGTCTCAGCCTGGTTTCGTCCCATCACAAACACACGACCCGAAGGTCTAGCTCCAGTTGCTCCTCGGCTTGAAATCCCTCCCGATGCTCCCCGGGTCCCGAACTAGGTGGCGACGCCCTTTGATTAACTTGCTGAGGGCACGTAGCAACCTTGTGTCCACTCTCCCCACAATGGAAACAACGGAGTGCATGACCACTGCAATCCTTTCCTACGTGCTCTCCTCCACACCTTCGGCATGCAAACGTCTTGGCTTGGCTTCCGGACTCCACCCGGGTTGGTCCTTGAGGTGGGGATGGTGCGATCTTGGCTCGGAAATCCTGTCTTGGCTTCTTGTAGTTGAAAGATCCTCCACTCTCGTTCCTCTTTCTAGCGAGCTCAAAAGATCCGCGTTGCAACTTTTGCACCCGATATAAGTCCGTAGCACTCAAGTAAGCCTCTTTCAAAGTCCTCGGCTTGCTCACGGTTAAAGCCTTGCGAGCATCGTAGTTGAGTCCGGCTACAAACTTCTCAACCTTCGCGAGCTCGGTGGGGACAAACATCCTAGCAAAACGAGCGAGCTCCAGAAACCTCTTGTGGTACTCAACCACCGACGAAGAACCCTGTTGGAGGTGCAGAAACTCCTCATACATAGCAGCTCGAACATGTGCCGGGTAGAACCGCTCTCGCATCCGATCCTTAAAAGCCGTCCAGTCGAAGTCGGGCTCCTCAAGACAAACGGGTCCCTCATGCACCCACCACAATTCAGCTTCATGACTGAAGTAGAATGATGCTAGCTCCACTCGGCGCTCTTCAAGGCACCCAACGATTGAGAAGATCTTGTCAAAGGTTTGCACCCACTCCTCGAGCACGACAGGGTCTTCCTCACCGGCAAACGTCGGTGGTCTATGGCCCAATACAAGGCGTCCAACATCTCTATGCCCGGCAGGCTGTGGTGGCGGAGCAGGATGATTGTTGTGCAACAGCGCTTCGCTGAGGGTCTGCATGGTCTGCGTGAGGTGTTGCAGATTCTGGGCTAGCTGTTCATTCATTGGAGTCTCCAGTGTGCGAGCACGTTGACGAGGAGGTGCCATAGCAAAGCTTCTACAACAACAACACCGTTACAAAACAAAACAACAAGTAAGCAAGCAAACTATAGACAACACACAGCTCACCGCGCATCCTAAGAGTCCTGAGTCCTAAGCACTTAGATACTTAAGGTCGCCTAGGGTCTCAAAACCACACTTAACTTCTTAAAAGTCTGGACTCTAGCATCCTAGGCTCAGACCTAAGCTCTGATACCAACTGTAACACCCCTGATTTTCATGCCAATTTAAAGCTTAAATATGCAAGGCAAACTAACCAATATATAACATAAAACATAAACACACCGGAAGTCTAATATAAAACCGGGAAAGCCAAGGAGTGTTATGCCACGTTCACCCCAACATGAACGCACAGGCAAAGTCTAAAACCATCCATCTAGTATGTTCAACATCTGTGGCACACAGGCCAAAACACTATCTATACTGTTCAGGGGATCTAAACTATCCACGGCTAACGCTCTCGCCATCTACTCAGGACCTGAAAAGCATATAAAGAAAGGGGACGACGCTCGGCCAGCGAATATTGCTGGTAACCCATCAATACGCGTTCAATAGCATATATATAGATAGTTTAATACAAAATCATTTTCGAAACGGAATACAGTATATATCAGTTCAAAAGTCAATAAGAGAAGTCAACTTGAAAAGACTCTATTTCACTCTCACAAAGGACAAGGGAATCAATATTCCAAGACAATATCAAGAAAAGAACAACAATAACACAAGCACAACTCGAGGTGTATTCTACTGATCACAAAGTAGAATACCACCCAACGTGCTCATAAGAAAAGGATAGACAATCACACATTAGCAACACATGCCACCGTGACACTACATGTCACATGTTACAAATACCACGTTCCATCCTTATGCACAGTTCCAACATTATGACTACCCCCGACCTTATAACTAGTTCCAACCTTTACCTCCAGGACCCATGTACTTCTGAGTCCAACCTTATTCATCCGGGAACTGTTGTTCCCCCACCAACAACCACCAACATTTCCACCAACACATAGTACACGAGGGTACCGTTCATTTCAATCACACAACCACCAACAAGTGAGCCTGAAGCCCATGAGCCTGAAGCCCATAAAACAACTCCATAAAATCATTTCATGGCCACGACGAGGACCACATCTGTACCTTGGTGATTAATGTCCCATACCATTAATCGTGCAATCCAGGTACAACCAACACACACATCATCAGAGGAATCAATCAATGGATCACAACAAAGATATGAAACCATACTCAATCAAGGAAGCATTACAATCCGACAACAACGATGATCAACACAAGTTATCATCCACAATAGGAAAGAACAAACCACACACGCTAGCATTTCAACATCAAACTAGCATGCTTATCAAACGGGTAAACCAAACATAGTTCCGAAGAACGTACAAGACTCATCATGCTTCAACGAATCACAAGGTTGAACACTTAGCACGATTCAAGACACCAAATCCTACATGGATTCCTACCCTATCGTTCTAGACATACGAAACATCAAGAATACACTCAAATAGCCTAACAAAAGAACATCGGGAAGTCAAAACATCAATTACCGAGTCAAAAGAATCACGGGGAACAAATCCCCGACAACCAACATCATTGTACCCCGCTGGTGGGGCCACGGGTGGACCCCCACCCGTAGTTCCGCCCGCGGGAACCAAAGCCCAAACCACTTGTACCCTGCGGGTGGTGCACTACCCGCCGTTCCGCCCGCGGGTACACCTCTGTACCACAATTAATCCCTTCGGGGATTTTCAACACCAAGTCCAAATTCAAGTCCAAAACACCCAAAATCTCACAAAATATAACAATATGACTTGAATCAAAGAAATAGCCAAGCAATGGCATACAAGAAACCTAATAACAAGCTCTAGATATGCATTCTCACAAGACAATGCATCAAAACTCACATTTCATAGCAAAAATCACATGTAGAAGTCAAGAAATTATCATATAGGTAAGAAAATAGATTTTGTAAAGCATGTGTTACCTCTTGTAGCATAAACCTTCACTTATCACACCCTTACAAGCTTCTAACAAGGCTCTCTTTCAACCCTAACTTCAAGAACACACCAAAAGGCAACAAAGATTTCATCTTTCGAAAAGACACCTTAAAAGGTACTAAAAACACTAAAGGACCAAGGATCTTACCCTCTTATATGCTCAAGGTTAAGAAAGGTTGAATCTTGGAGACCAACTTGAAGAATCTTAAATTGCCCAAACTTGGCTTGAAGAAGAAGCTAGCTATTTTCTAGAGAGAAGGCGGAACTTTTCTTTTTAGGGTGTTAGGGAAAAGAATGAAAGATGACTCTAGATTAGCTTGGGATACAATCATAAGGTGAAAAGTCTTCTTTACCCTTACTAAAGTGGAAAAGTGTAAGGAGACAAGGGAACAATTCATGAAGCATAGGGTACAACCCATTGACTTGGATTGACTAGTCAATTACTAGTCCTCCGACTATTGAATTTTCAGGATTTTAGAAATAAATTACCAATTAAGCTAGGATTAATTATATAATTAATCCTTAAATAGAATTTGGATTTACGGGGTGTCACACACACACTTGGTCTTTCTTGAAGATAATGTATGGTAAGCCTTCAACTAAATTCTTCTTCGCAAGTTGATTGATAGTCTTGAAGTTTAAGTGGTTGAGCTTTCTGTGCCATTCCCAATTAGCTTCATTCGAATTTCTCGCCATTAAGCACACTGAATCTTTGCTTGTACTCCAATCAACAACATACATGTTCTTTCGCCTTTTTCCAGTGAGTATAACTTCATTTGTGAGCTCATTTTTTATTAGGCAATTATCTTTAGAAAATTCCACAAGATAGCCTTTATCACAAAATTGACTAGTGCTCAACAAATTGAATTTCAAGCCTTCTACGAATGAAACATCTTCAATCTTTAAGCCATTTTTCTTGATTGTGCCAACTCCTTTTGTAATTCCATAATTTTGATTTCTTCCGAATATAACTTTTGGTCCATCGATTTCTTTGAAATTCACTAGATATGATTTATTCTAGTCATGTGGCGTGAGCAAACACTATCGATGTACCAAACATCCTCTTCTTCCTCTGCTCCGAGTGCCATAAAGCAATCTTCACTTGAACTCAACTCAATTGATTTGCATACTAGAGCCATGTCATCTTCCGAACTTGAACTTTCATCGCTTGATGACAATCCATCCGACTCATCATTTACGTTTGGTTCATTGCTAACGAGAGCTTTTCTTTTGTCGCGCTTGAACCTTTTGCTTTCGGATTTGTTCGACGTAGGTTCAACATTTTTGCCTTGATACTTGCTAACAATCGGATATGGACAATTTATTTTAAAATGTCAGGGTTTGCGGAAATTGTAGCATAAATCCTTGTTTTCTTCGACTTTTCTTCTTGTGTCATGCGAGAGACGAATTTTCCACGTGCAGAATTTTTGTTGTCTCCTTTTCGCATAAACCTTTTGAATCTTTTACCAAAAAGAGCAAACTGTTCGTCCGTCATAAAATCAACATTATTTTCTACTGACCTGGAGGTTGACGGTTGTTCGGCCATTAGAGCAGAATTTCGAGCTTCATGAACATTATCATCTTTGGCCTTCATTTCGAACTCATATGTTTTTAGATCACTAAATAATTTTTCTGTTGCCAACATTCTTAGATCTTGGTGATCGCGCATAGCCATAACCTTCATATTCCATGCAGATGGTAAGCCTCGTAGGATTTTGAGATTAATTTCTTTTTGGCTAATATTTTTTCCAAGATCAATAATCTCTCCAAGAACTTTGATCATTCGAGCTTGCATGTCTGTAACACTTTCATTTGAGAGCATTTTGAATTCTTCAAATTTTTTCATGGCGATTGTGAGCTTATTGTCTTTCTCTTGTTCATCTCCTTTGCCAATCTTGATGAGAGTTTCCCATATTTCTTTAGCAGTAGCACACTTTCAGATCTTTTGAAATATTGTATCATCTACGGCTTTGAATAGAATATCCTTGGCAATATTGTCAAGATTATTCCGTGTTCTATCATCCGATGTCCATTCCGGTTTTGGCTTTTGTACGTACTCTGAATGTAACTACTGATCCAACCTACTACTCACAGGCTGTAGGGCATCCACAGTGGTGTGATGCTATGGACCAGGAATTCAACGCCCATTTACACAACGACACTTGGAAGTTTGTACCGGCTGAGCCACACATGAATGTGGTTGGTTGCAAGTGGGTGTTCCGCACCAAACGGAATGCTGATGGCTTTATAGAGCGGTACAAGGCTCGTCTTGTTGCAAAGGGATTCAATCAAGTTGCAGGCGAAGATTTCTTCGACACTTTTAGTCCTGTGGTCAAGCCGACCACCGTCCGCCTCCTATTCTCTCTAGCTGTGTCACACAACTGGACATTGCGCCAGCTGGACGTACACAATGCCTTCCTTAATAGGCATTTAGCTGAGACGTTGTACATGAAACAATCACCGGGGTATGAAGATCCCACACACCCAGATCACGTGTGTCATCTTGATGAGAGTTTCCCATATTTCTTTAGCAGTAGCACACTTTCAGATCTTTGGAAATATTGTATCATCTACGACTTTGAATAGAATATCCTTGGCAATATTGTCAAGATTATTTCGTGTTCTATCATCTGATGTCCATTCCGGTTTTGGCTTTTGTACGTACTGTGGAGCATCGGGGGATAGGACAAAAACCGTATTGACTTTTAATATTTTGATAGGGCTAGTGGAAATTACTTCCCACATTTCATCGTGTAAAGCCGATAAGTGTACCTGCATACGAACTTTCCAATCATCAAATTTATCAAGTGAGAATAATAGATTTTGAGCTAAATCTTTCTTCATCATCATCACGAGAGATATGAAAGATTAATCCAATCACACACTTTGTAGAATGGATCTGCCTAGCAGTCAGAAATAGGTTGACCCAAATAGGCAACGCGCTCTGATACCAATTGTTGGTCCCAAAAGAGGTAAGGTGAAAGTCTAGGGGGGGGGGGGTGAATAGACTTTCAAGCTTTTTTCGCACAGCACAACAATTGCTAAGGCACAGAGAAACCAAAACTCTTAACTAGATTGTTAGAGTATGGTACGCAGCGGAAATAAATAAAGATAAGTGTGTGTGAGATTATGTCAAGTATATCTCGTGAGAAGCAAGCAAAGAGCAGTAAGTAAAGAAAGCAGTAAAGAACACAAGACAATTATAGTGGTTCGAAGGTGGTGTAATCATCCTACTCCACTTGCTCTTATCTCCAAGAGCAATTCACTATATCCACCACTTCTTGGTTCCAAGATACAATGAATTCCTTGATCTAGTGCTTTGATCACCAAGCCCACACTAATCACGCCCAATGACACCACACTACTGTTTCGGGTTTCACGCCGCCGCGCTATTTTCCCAAGATTTCACAACTCCACGTTACTTTCCCCCCGTCTTCTACGCTCCGGTAGAAACGCTCTTCCGTGATCTAGTGCTTTGATCACAAAGCCCGCACTAATCACGCGCAGTGTCTCCAACACTGCTGCTTCAGATCTCACAGCTCTGTGTGACAATCCAGGATTTCACAACTCCGTGCTACTTTCCTCCCTTCCTACACTCCCGTAGGAATATCACTTGTTCAAAGACAAGTTTTCTTCTTGCTTCCAAATTCTGAGACTATGTAGATGATCTTCAATATGCAGCAAGTCTCTTTGATGAAGATTTAACACTCTTGAGTGATTTCTTGTGAAAGCTCTATATCTCTGAGTGTTTTTCTCTCTTTGAATGTGTCAAGTAAAGCACTTGATTTTTATGCTCTGTTTAGCTCTGCTTTTAGAACTCTCTGAATATTTTTCTTTCTGAGTTCTGTTCTTTTTCTTTTCTCACTTGAAGATTTCTTTTTCACTTGAAGGTTCTGTTCTTTTTCTTTTCTCACTTGAAGATTTCTTTTTCTCTGAGTTCTGTTCTTTTTCTTTTCTCACTTGAAGATTTCTTTTCGTATGCTCTGTACCAAACTTGAAGATTTTCGTATGCTCTGTACCAAACTTGAAGATTTCTTTTCGTATGCTTTTTTTAAGTTCTATTTTTTCAGGTGGCAATATGGATGTTTTATCATGTTCCATCAATATAATACCCTAAAGGGGTTATACGATATATCTGGTTTGGAAGTAGGCCAACATTTCTATTGGCAAATAGGCTCACGGCCAAGTACTTATTACTTCTTGGGTTGTAATTGCTTTCTTATTAGGTTCAGCCACTATAGCTGTTCGCACCCCACAAACCATTCCGACTGGGGGTCAGAATTTCTTCGAATATGTTATTGAATTCATTCGAGATGTGAGTAAAACTCAAATTGGAGAAGAATATGGTCCTTGGGTTCCTTTTATTGGGACTATTTTTCTATTTATTTTTGTTTCTAATTGGTCAGGGACTCTTTTACCTTGGAAAATCATACAATTACCTCATGGGGAGTTAGCCGCACCCACCAATGATATAAATACTACTATTGCTTTGGCTTTACTCACGTCATTGGCATATTTCTTTACCAATTGAAACTCTGGCTTTACTCACGTCATTGGCATATTTCAACGAAAATTCTCCTGCGAATTCCTTTTTAGTAGCATCGACGTGAATTTCATATCATTCATTTTCTTCTTCAATTTGTCATTTTCACCAGACAAATTCTTGATTTTAGGCTTGATATCTTCTTCTTCTATTTTCATGCATCTTCATCTGTTTTTCTCTTTTGCAAATTAAATAATTTCCCGATCATGGTCTAAGACTATACTAGACCTATATAAATAAAATTGGGGATTCTACAAATACAAATTTGGCATATCAAAACCATTACACTTTATTCCTAACACTCATCTCATGGATGTCCTGGAAACAGCGCACGGTCGCTCGGTCCTCAACCGAAGCTGGATACAAAGCCCTTGCCGATGTCTCTGCTGAGGTCACGTGGGTTGTCTCCCTGCTTCGTGAACTAGGCCTTCACTCTGGCGAGCCTTCCACGCTCTAGTGCGATAATCTGGGTGCTACCTACCTCTGCGCGAACCCTATTTTTCACGCCAGAACCAAACATGTTGAAATTGCTTTCCACTTTGTCCGAGATAAGGTTGCGTCTGGGGACTTGGTTGTCAATTTTGTGTCTACGAAGGACCAGCTTGCAGATATTTTCACCAAGCCGTTGCCAGGGCCTCGTTTTGCAACTCTCCGTGACAAGCTCAATGTTGTGGCTCACCACCCTTGTGCTTGAGGGGGTGTGTTAGCAATATTATTATTCATATTATTATTTGTGTTACATCTTTGACTAGTGTTTGTATTAGGTTAGTTCTTTATGACTTTCCTGATAGATATTATTAGTTTACGCTATTGTTTATAGTCGACAATATTGTAATCTCTATTCTATTGGAATTGAAACAGTTAACGTTTATGTCATCATAAACATCTCCCATAACTCTTATTCTAATAAACGTCTTCCGAACATTATTGTTTTTATCAACTTCATCTATTTCAAAATTACCTAACTTATACCCTACCTTCATCTATATCTTATTTGATGTGGAATATATTCTTCTAAAAGGCTAAACCCCAACCCCGATCCGACAGAGCATTGACACTGAACATGAACCACAGAGGCTAGACCGATGCTCACTGCGCACAAGGAGCCCCCCTCACTTTGAGAGGTTGCTCCCACACTGCCGCTGGTGAGACTCAATCCCTGGTCATTCTTCCAAAGTTTCACCTCTATGACCAGTTGAGCTACCCATGCGGGCATTTGATGTGGAATATATGGATCATTGGTTTATTGTCAATAAAACATTTTTATTTCATTTATTGTGGTATCGATGTTAAAATCTAATTATAATATACAAATTATCAAGAAAAACTATTTGCATTTGCTAAAAGCTAAATCTAATATTTTTCAAACACAATACCTATGAAGTTCAATGCATTTTTTAAAAAAATAAATAAATCTATATTATTATATTTCTTATTATTAAAAATTAAAGTTTCATCTTCTAATATTTATAAAATTTATGTTTTTTTTTATTTATTTTGATAATTTATTTTACTATAGTTTTTGTTAGTATCCAATTGCACATGATGTGTATTTACAAGTAGTTTTACTTTAAACCGCTAATATTATTCACTGGTCAAATACATTTACCGAAATTTATTATAAGCTATCAACTAATATAATTAACTATCCATTAATTGTCAAGCACTCATAATATAGTAGTAAAAGACTGATACTATATATATATATATATATATATATATATATATATATATATATATATGCTCTAAATTAACTAACATGGTTGGTGTGGTGGTTCAGTATGAGGGTGGGGGTTCGTTCCTCATCCATGTGAATGAAGCAAACCATTTGGTCAGTCCCCTACCACTTAGTGTCCTGACAGTAGGGACGGGGAATTAGTCTTCTGACTATCGGCTGGAGGAATACCTTTGCCAACCAAAAAAAAAATAAATACTCTAAATTGTTAATATATTTTTTCCTATAAAACATGTTCTAGTTGATCCCAAAAAAATATAGATCAAACTTTTTATTTAATTTTTTTCAATATAATCAAAAGAGTTAATTACACTGATGATCCTAGGACTATTGAGGTATTATTAATTACAGTTCACGAGTTTTAAAATTATCAATTTAGTACCGCAACTATTTAATTTTTTTCAATTTTAATCCTTCCTATTAAATTACAGGTGAGAACTAGCCGAAAGTTTTTAAAGACTAAAATGACGTAATTAGTCATTAAATATTAGTTAACTCAATCACATATCACTTAAACATCTAAAAATAGGACGGAGGGAGCAATAAATTTGATAAAAGCGTTTTGGGGGGGAGTGGTGGACATTTTTTTTTTTTTTTGGTAGAGTGGAGTGGTGGACATTTGAGTATGTAGTGGAGTCAGAAATGGGTAATTCTTGGTTTTGCCCTTTGAGGAAAGAAAGGAGAGAGTTGCGGAATTGCATTTGGGAAACAGCCACGTAGGTGGGTGGGTCCCGCGTTGAGTAGCTGGAGTTCAGTACGAATTCCGAGTTTGTGGTGGAGATTTGGAGTTGTATAAAATATACCGAGATTGCCCCTGAGTGTTGAAAAAGTGCAGGGTGGGGGCTTCTGGAGTAGCCCTTTCCCCATTAATCGCCCGCCACATGGCATCATCTTCTAGCCCTTTGGCGCTTTTAGCCCTTTCCAGCCTCAAATAAATTCCTCCATTTTACTGTTTCTTCAAAATTAAAATTCTGGAAAAAACTAGTGGCTCAAATTACTCATCGCACCCAAAAAAAAAAAAAAAAAAAAAAGAAAATAGCAGCTCTCTCTCTTCTCTTCTCTTCTCTTCTCCTCTCCTCTCCGCTTTCTTCACTCTGCTGTTTTCTCTGCCTGCCAGTGATCTTCCCTTCTGTGAATTTCATCCTTTTTCCTTTATTCAACTTCCAGTTCCCGTATTTATACTTTCCCCCCATTCATTTCTGAGATTCCGATCCGCCATTGCCGGAAACTATGACTTCTCCGACGAGTGCCGGATGATTCTGTCACTGCATGTCCGGAGCCTCTACAACCTCTTCCTGCTGCTTCAACATGGCTATCTCCCAAGGTACTCCCCTGATCTTTTAGGATTTGTTGCTTTTCCCTGATTATACTGTTCACCGGTTGCTGGCTGCCTGCCTGGCTCTGGAACCTCACCTATTTCATCGTTACTGATCAAAATTTCTTTTCCTTTTTCCCATTCTCTCTTTCTATGTCTACTTTTTTCTGTGCTTTCTAAAGGTTTAGGCATCACGCGGTTCGTTTTGGTGAGGATTCTGGATAAGGAATTTTCTTCTTTTACTACTTGTTTCGGATTCAGAGATGCGTCTCTCTCCTTTTTCCCTGTCCGTTGGTGATTTTTACTTTCAAAAATTAAAATCTGCTCATTAGGATACTACCACGGTTTTAGTGTTTCTCTTTGCTTAATTTCTCCCAAATCTATACTGCTATGTTTTTTTTCTTTTCTTTGGAATTGATTATAGGTGGTCTTTGGAAAAGAGGCGGATCTCTATAGAAATTTTGTTTGTTACCAATTCCTCTCTTTTGCAGTAGTATTACCTTGTCAGGTACTTGAGCATACCACCACGGCTAAGCTATTTCTTCTTGTGTTTGATGATGATGATGTTGATATTGTCGCGAGAGTTGAAAGATGGCTTGTTGTATATCCTCTGCTTGTACGTGAGGATTTGAAGCAGCGCAAACAACCCCTAACTGGTCTTCTATTTTGATGGACACTTACTCCTCTGGAGAGGAACTTGTCATTAAGGTCCCCTTTGCACACTCCCCATTTCATTATGTCTTCCCGAAATTTTCTCCTACTCATAGTTGAAGTCTTCAATCTTTGATAGCAGACTAGGAAGCCTTATACTATCACTAAGCAGCGTGAGCGATGGACAGAAGAGGAGCATAACAGGTTTCTTGAAGCTTTGAAACTCTATGGGCGGGCTTGGCAACGTATTGAAGGTCACACTTTTTTTACTTTTTTTTTTTTTTTCCTATTATACTCAACTCATATATCTATGTCCAATTCATTTTTCACTTCACTTTGAGGGATAGTTTTATGGTGTTATTAGATTGTTGCATCAAATCATTGATTTAGTTATCTTTATTAATCCAAACCACCTCATTTTTCTTTGTTTTTTTTTTCCTTTCGGTTCTATGAATTTCTTTTTGTACACAGAACATATTGGCACCAAGACTGCTGTGCAGATCCGAAGTCATGCACAAAAGTTTTTTACAAAGGTCAATAGCTATAACTTTATGTTGATGTCAATTAGTTTCTTTGTTTTCTTAGTTAACTGCATTTTATTTCAAATTTCTGCGTAGCATTCTACTGTTTCAAGGCTGTTGCCATCTTGCATAGTGGGTGGTTTATTTGCATTCTGTTATAATCACTTAAATGGTCATTTATGCTGTATGAAATTAAATTGCTTTGAATGAACTTAAATTGTTAAAAATTGCAGTAAATTAGCATTTATTTTTTCCTTAACTTGTCTTTTCATTTGTAATGCCTATGCTAATAATGCTCACAACGAATTAAACTAAGTTTAAGGGATGTGTTGAGTAAACTCTGTAGACTTTTTGATACAGTAGCCTCTAGTTGCCT
This sequence comes from Ipomoea nil, assembly GCF_001879475.1. NCBI lineage: Eukaryota > Viridiplantae > Streptophyta > Magnoliopsida > Solanales > Convolvulaceae > Ipomoea > Ipomoea nil. Next base: position 137,532 of record NW_017619158.1, on the reverse strand, counting down.
TTTATTCAAACTTCCTATTACCTATCATACCATGTTCATGTTGATTGCAATAATTTTAAACTATTAGATGATCTAGAGAATCTTTGTGAAATACTGTGCACATTCTCCTAGTATAAAGACACGGAGGACAATAGGACAATTTTCTCACACTTTATCAATCACTCAAACCTCTATTTAGCCTTGTTATATTAATATGGTATTAGCATCTGGGGTGAAAGGTCTCTAACATCTCTTTGTCCTATCTTTTTCCCTGTAGAATTACCCATTCTTATCCAAGTTCAATTCGTCTTACAGTATCTCCCTTTTCTTTTCTTTAGTCTAAAATTCTGGCATGGGCAGTACCTCGCGAAGAGTAACTTTATAAACTGTCAATTGTGCCGTCATGTTGAAATCTTCTCTGAATTTCTTCTCTTCCTGATTCCGCACCTATTCCAGGTGTTGTCATTATTCCCCAACAATGTTTTCCAACATCAAAAGTTCCAGATGTGAACAGGTTACATATGTCACTGGCTCACTGCTAAGTCCAATTATTAAGTGTAGTATATACACTCTGTTAAGAATAAGTATAGAAGGATAGAACAATGTTTTCTTATTATTGCTTAGAATCCTTCATATTACACACCAAATATATAAGCATACAAAAGGCATTGGAAAGGGCCAAAATAAATGCAAGACTGCCCAAGAAAAACAATCCTCTTCTCAAGGCACAACAGCTAGAGTAAATAGAGTAAATTTCAGGCTGCCCAAGACAAATATTTTCCAACACTCCCCTTCAAGCTGGAGCATATAAATCAAATGCTCCAAGCTTGCTACAAATATATTCAATCCTAAGTCTTCGAGCATATCAGCAAGTTGATCATTTGACCCAACAAATGTGGTAATGATGTCTTCGGATACAACCTTTTCTCGAATAAAGTGGCAATCAACCTCAATATATTTGGTCCTCTCATGGTAGACAGGATTGGATTGGATGCAATATGTTGAGCTGTTTGATTATCACAAATTAACTTCATAGGACCAAGTTTATAAAAATTGAGTTCTGTGAGAAGATGCTTAACCCAAATTAGCTCACATATTCCAAGGGCCATTGCCCTATATTTTGCTTTTGCACTTGATCGTGCAACCACTTCTTGTTTTTTTCTTTTCTAAGAAACAATATTACCTCCAAATAGAATACAATATCTAGATGTTGATCTCTTATCCCAAGGGCATCCATCCCAATTTGCATTTGTATAACCAACATTTTATGTATATCTATGATCTTTATAAAGCAATCCTGTACCTGGTGATCTTTTCACATATCTTAAGGTTCTAATGGCTTCCCAATGACTTTGACATGGCTCTCGTAGAAATTGGCTAATTACACTTACAGCAAAGGAGATATTTGGACAAGTGATAATCAAGTATAGTAGCTTGCCAATTAATCTTCGGTATCTACTTGGATTGGATAGAGGCTCCCATTGTCTTGGAAGAAGTTTGACATTTGGATCCATGGGTGTGCCAACTGACTTCAAGAATATCCAAAGCATATTTCCGTTGGGATACATTGATACTTTGTTTGGATTGAGCAACTTCAATACCAAGAAAATACTTCAATTTTCCAAGATCCTTTGTCTCAAAGTGTTGAAACAAATGTTTCTTAAGCTGATTTATTTCTTCTATATCATCCCCTATGCTAACAATGTCATCAACATAAACCACAAGATATGTACTTTTTCCAAACAATTCCAAATGGGTAAGTGGTCAACCGGTTGACTTTGTTATAACCGGTCCAAACAATTGCAAATGGGCAAGTGGTCCTCCTCCACGCAACCGGTGTGTTTCAACCGGTTGTCCACTTAGTTTTAGGGGGAGGGCCCAATCCAATTGCAAATGGGCAAGTGGTCAACAGGTTAGATTCAAAATGGCCTGATTGTTTACTTGAGGGGGAGTCTTAAGAGTCCTACATTGAAAAATAAGAGAGAAACATATGAATTTATAAGGTCATGGGTTAGACTACCTAATTGATTGGATTCAGTCTTTTAATGTGGTTTGGCCCATTGCATTATAGCCCAGTTAAGTGACCTTGGCTCTATTGTGAGATATATATTTCATGGTGTGATTACCCCATTGCTCTAATCACCATATAAGAGAACAAAGGAAAGGGTAAGACTAAAGTCACTTTTGCATTTGAATAAAACTTGTCACTTTAATGAAAGTAATTGTAGCAATGGATGTTAACTAGGTAGCACGAAAATGAGAAATGAGGACACAGAACACAATGAAATGCATGATAAGGAACACAAGAGAAGCGTATAAATATAAAAAATATGTGTGTATTTGCAAATAACTTTTTCTTTAAATATACATGAATATTTAATTGTTTACTAGTTTCTTTTTAGGAAATGCATTTTTTTAAAAAAAGGAATAAGGGTCAAATAGGCCATCGAACTGCACACGTTAATAGGTCATCAAACTGCACACGATAATGTAATTAGGTCACTGAACCTAAAAAAACTACAATTAGATCCCTAAACTAACCAATTTGAAGCAATTAGTCCAATTTGCAAGTTTTTTAGGTTTCTAACAGGTCATCCCATATTTAAAATATTTTTTAAAAATTATTATTTAAAAATAATTATTTATTTATTTTTTAAGAAAAAAAGAGCGTCGTCTCTGCCAGTAATGGTGTGAGGAACACCGGAGTTGAGCACTTAAGCCAGCTAACCGTCGACAAGCTTACTGACGCACATCGCTAAATTTCAGTATCTGTCAAGCACACCAAACTGCATCGCAAGGAGGCGGTGGTACACTCAACGGAACGGCAGAAAAATGCTTTACAAAAACTGAAATGGAGTACAAACAATCGAACAACTTTGAAACTATCCTATAAAACTATATAAATTCTTTCTCAAATCAACATATAAGATTTTTTTTTTTTTTTTTTAAAAAGGGATAAAGATGAATTGAGATAAAGAGTGAAAATAGCCATCGTCAAATAATTGTAGTTCGGAAGTAATTCCGGATCGACATATCCTTTCCTTAATCGATTATCCTCACCTCGATGGCATGTAAACATACAAGTAAAAAAGATGAAATGCAGAGTAGGCTCAGAAGGATCCATTGGTTTTATAATCACAAGAGAAGTGATTATGGATGGAGTGGTAGTGGATATCAATACTTCTTTAGTGGTTTTTTGTCCAAACTAACTCCACCATCCTACTTGGAATCACACCCATCCTCATGCATAGCTCATTTGAAAGGTGGTTTCCAGTTTTCTAACTTAGATCTCTTCATCAGTTGTCCAATCATTTTGCCATTGGCACCATACAGAGACAGTTCTGATCAACAATATTCATGTGCCTTATGCAGTGGGCTTTTTAGTGGTAGAACCAGGTGATACTCTGTCTTCAGAGAGGTTCAATAGTAGTTAAACATATTTCAGTGAAGTTGGACTTGTCTCCTTGAGGCAAGTCATTTTGTGATGTTTGGTCCTGCATTGCTGCAGGCCAGAGTCACCAGAAGTCAATATTATTTTTTTTCCTCCTTGTTGCCACTTCTCCATCCACTCCAACCTTTACCTCCTTCCATCCTATCATTATGGTTAAGTCAACATGAAGTGATCATTACACTTCTTGGGTAGCTTCCACAAAACTCTGTTCAAAGGTCAAGGTATGTTCACTTGGCAACCAAGTTAAAAGATGCTACTGAGAAAAGGGATGAGTGGGAGAGAAGATGGATGCCCTAACTCTGTGATATGTTGTAGACACAATTCACATTCTCAAGAACTTAGACTAAATGAACTTGGAACTATTTGTATAACCATATTAAGGTCATGATGACTCAAGCAGCTGTGATTGAGATGAAATGGATCAATGTTTGTGTAGGCTATGGGGAGGGAGGGGGTGGGGGTTGGGGAGGGGGCATATAAATCATGATGGAGCCCTTGATAGTGATGGATCTATATATATGTTAGTGGGGGTTCAAAATTTTAACAAATTATATTAGTATGTATAATTTTAACAAATTTTACTATGTACCTTATAATTTATAGTGGTATGGTCCTACTCAACCTTAAGAAAATATTTTAATCTATCAGTTATTTATGGTGTAAATTTAATCTCTAAGTTTTTAGCAAAGTGCCATATTTAGTTCTGCCATTTTGTTAAGAATTTAAGGATTAAATCTACATTGCAAATAATTAAAGGATTAACTTTCCACCATGGTCACAATTGAGAACTAAAAATGTCCTTTTCCCTTTCTATTAAAAAATTAGGCCCAACTTATTGAAAACTCTTATAAACTAAGATTGTGCTATAATGCACATGGGCCAAACCACCCTAAAAGATTGAATCCAATCAATTAGCTAGTTTAACCCATGGCCTTATAAACCCATATATTATCACTTATGTTATCAATGTGGGACTCTTAACAAAAACCATAGACTTGCCTCTAGCCTTTGATATACATTGTGTCAATCATTCTTCCACACTCCTGTCTTGTAAATCATGGATTCTTATAGTGACTGAGCAATTTAGAGAACATCAAATTTATATAGAAATCAAACTAAATGGGTAATTGGGCTGATAAAGAACAAAAGATAATGGGTAATGAAGTGGTTTTGCTTAACTTATTCTTGTTGTCATAGACTTTGAGCCATCTTCAAAGACAATTGAAGGAACATACCCTGGAGAGGTATGCAAGCAAAAAGATTGGTGTTTCCAGAGATAAGATTAGAAGCACCCAAATATAAGATCTATGAGCCTGAGGAATGAGATTGTAATATGCAGGCTTTGGTGCTCTGATGCATTCATTGGGAGAACCTATGACAGACGCAGGCCACGCTAAGCTAAGCTATTTATATTGGTCCTTTTCCTGTTTTATTTCTTTAACTTTTTTAGGTTTGTTTTAGTATCCTAATTTTGTGGAAGTATACGTTAAGTTACCGTTGGGTCTTAGGTATTTATTGGTTTAGAAGTGCTAGGAATAAGGCATCTGTTTTGTAATCTGAAATCTGTCTAATGACATTTGGGAGAGGAAGAACTCCAGAACTCTTCAACCTTTTGCTTTGTTTCCTGGTTTTTCTTAGTCCATTTGCAATCATAGGGAGATCATCTTCTTCCTCCATTCTCCCGGCTCGCCCCTCAAGCCCTGTCGGTCGCCCAGTGACACGTTCTCAGGCTTCCAGGCACACAACATGCTCTTTGTGTGGGTGATCGGACTTAGGAGCAATATATTGTTTACTAACCATGCTAAATATTCCCAACTACGCACTAGGACTTTTTGAGATATATATATATATATATTATATATATATATATATATATATATATATATATATATATACATGCAAGAGAGTATCTATTTTCTAGGAATATCTTACGAATTGATCATTTTTTTTGTGTTGCTCTTAAAATCTAAATAAGTACAAAGATTTTAGAGTGCTCTAAACTTAACAGCAAGACTAGGAAATTAATGAAACATTGAACCTGGATAAAAAAGTTTCCATGGATGGGATTTTGCGTCTTGAAAGATGGTCAAGACCTCCTCCTTCAATTGTGAGTACTATGGTTACATTATTTATTTATTGACAAGGTGTATATTGACATTTATTATTATTGACAAGGTGTATATTGACATTTATGTTGCTGTTCACCAGTTGGAAAAGGAGGCTCTTATTAAGGGAGTTCCAATAGGTCAAGCTCTTGACATTGAAATTCCTCCTCCACGACCAAAGAGGAAACCGATTAATCCATATCCTCGAAAGACAGTGGCAGGCACTCCTACCCCCGTTGTAGGGGGAAAGGATGGAAAGTTATATGCATCAGATTCTTCTCTGTGCCAGCAGAAGGAACCGCTTCTGGAGGTATTGTCTCCAGTACAGTTTTTGTTCTTCATTGCCTCGTATCTTTTTTATGGATTCCATAGGCAGTTTAATGTATTATGCTCACACTTTATTTCTCGCTTGTTTTGACATTTGTAAGTATTTTTGTTCTTGAACTATTCTATGTCAGAAACCTGGTGGTGACAAAAAGCTGGATATTGCAAAAGAGAACAGGGAGGAGGTTATCTCTGATGTGCTTACACTTTTTCATGAAGGTCCTACCTCCCCTTCCGTCAGAAACAGAGATTGTTTGCCAACACAAGTGGCACCTCAAAACTCCTGCACTTTTAGGGAGTTTGTGCCTATTGTGAAAGGAACTAACAGGGATGATGCAAGTAAATCTTATGTCACTGTTGAATCCAAAGGCAATCAAGAGCCAGATAAACTGGATACTAAGCAGTCATTTCAGGATGCTAGTTCATGTAATAGCCTGGATATGGAAAACTCTTTTCCATCAAAGGAAAAATTGACACATGGAGAAAAACTTGATGAGCCAAATCAGCCAGATGAAGTGTTCACAGAAAATGATATGCAAGCTGTACAGAGTTGTCCAAGGCATGTGCCCGTGCATATACTTGATGGGAGCTTAGGGATGAATACTAATAACACCCAAGATATGACATATCACGAGTCTATTGTTCACCAAATCGGCGGAGTCCAAGGGCATTTGAATCAGTTCACACATCATGCCTCGTCTAACACATCTGAGCATCAAAGTAATCCTTCCAGGTCTTCCATTCACCATATGTTTCCTAGTTTCCACCCAATGATGGCCTCAAATTGCGACTCCAATGATTACAGATCATCATGCCTGCATATCTCTTCTACATTTTCAAGTCTAATTGTTTCTGCTTTGTTGCAAAATCCAGCAGCTCATGCTGCTGCAAGCTTTGCAGCTAGCTTTTGGCCCTATGCGGCGAACTTTGAAGCTCCAGCAGAATCTTGCACGGGCACCCCTGGTGGAGTTCCATCAAGGCAGATGAATTCAGTACCTAGTATGGCTGCAATTGCCGCTGCTACTGTAGCTGCAGCAACTGCATGGTGGGCTGCACATGGTCTTCTTCCACTATGTTCTCCATTTCACACATGCGTCACCTGCCCTACATCGTCAGGAACTGCAGTTCCAATGGATGCCTGTCAAACTAACGTAGCAAATAATGAGAGAGAGGATGGGACTCCTGATCCGTCTTTGCATGTTCAACAACTGGACCCAGGATGCACTGAAACTTTGCGAGAACAACTTTCAGCTTCTAAGCCACCAGTTTTGTGTTCATCAGACTCTGAGGAAAGTGATGGCATGAAAGTTAATACGACAGTTACTGTTACTGACACTGAACAGGCAGCAATAGTCACTGAGCTTATTGATTCCAATACAACTAAGAATAGAAAACAGGTTGACCGTTCTTCATGTGGATCTAACACACCCTCGAGCAGTGAAGTTGAGACAGATGCTTTGGAAAAGATTGAAAAAGATAAAGAAGATCCAAAAGAGTCTCCTCATGTCAACCATACACCCACACCCACAGAATCTGGTAACAGACGAGGAAAGAACTCCAGCAATCCAAATGACCCTTGGAAGGAAGTCTCTGAGGAGGTAATTGAAATCTTTGTATGTATATTCACTCACTAGTTTGTGCATGTGTTCACATTGTGCCGCATTTCTTTTATACATAGTGTTTTTTCTTTCTTTCTTTCACATTAAATGCTTTCTTTCTTTTATACATAGGGACGAATTGCTTTTTGGGCTCTTTTCTCGAGAGAAGTATTACCCCAAAGCTTTTCTCCCCCCTATGATCTTAATAGCAAGGTAAAGAAAAACAGCGAGAAAGGCAAGCTAAAAGGTGAACAAAATGAGGAGAAGGATCAAAAGGGATTACAGTTAGAGGTGAATGATAAATCATCATCATCAATTAGATGTTCCATTCATTATGGGAATAAGGACAAAGAATCATCATTATCATCATCACGTTTTGGGGGTGGAAACAACACACTGACGGTGAAACTTGGAGAGGGGAAGCTGAAAGCATGCCGAACAGGATTCAAACCTTACAAGCGATGCTCAGTGGAAGCTAAAGAGAGCAGCAGGATAGGAGGAAGTAGTACGGGCTGTCAAGATGAAGAGAAAGGTCCCAAGAGGCTTCGCTTGGGAGGAGGGGAGACTTCAACTTTATAAGGGGCTTTGGCTTGGCTTGCTTGGTATTCTCATTCTCAAACAAACATGTATGTCGTCCGTCCTATTGCTTGTACAATTATCTAGTCCTAAAGATCACGAAACTTGTCGTGTAGGTGTGTGTACCATATACCCATATATATGTTGTTTTAATTGGAGGCTATGAAATGCAACTCAAATAACTTGCAACAATTATATTATATTATATTATTATATTATATTATAGCAGCCAGCTAAAATTAATGGACTTTCTGTCAGGCTTCCCCTGCTGCAAGATGGAATAAAAGGAAGGGTACTCCTTTTCTCTCTCATTATCATAATCTAATAAATTTCTTTCAGATTTGCAATAGAATTGGACAAGTTAGTCGTACTAGATACATAAATAGGATCTTCTCAGGAAGGAAATTCTTGAGATTTGGAATCTAGCTAGAATCATCCATCGAATTATTAGAGCCTAGGTGCTAGGGTTTAGTGGGGAGTTTTTACAACTTCCTGTAGATGAGAGAATGAAGGGTTAGACGAGACTGCCAATTACCAACCAGGTCACTCCAAATTCTTCACCATCATCATGAGGAGTACCATTTACTTATGAGCTCTAAGAGAACTGCTGCAGCAGAATCCTTGGCTTTCTTCACACTCGGCATAGCCTCTCCGATGCATTCATCTATCCATCCTCTATCGGAAGTATTTACACGTACTGCAAACGTAAACCTCTTTGCATGTGCAGGACCACCCTCATGGACACATCTGCAAAATTTTCAGTTCACCGTAAACTAAACTAGCAATTAACAACTTTATTCTACAGATTGACTACTCACCGATACAATGGCATTGGCCAATTTCTACGCAAGCATATATCATTCAATGTCTGTCTTGTAAACGTTTGGCTGCAATTTTTCTTATTCTTCCCCTCCTCCTCATCTTCAACCTTATTGGCGGCGGCTTCAGCAGCCTCCTTCTCTTTCAATGCAACAAGGGCATTCCTAGCAGCCAGTTTTTGAGCCATTTTCTTTTGAGGATTTTGAGCAATTCCAACCTGGACACCATCAACATAAACCTCAACAGTAGCTATGTTTCCATTCCTACAAGCTTTATACTCCAGGCCTTCTGCTTGTTGTTGGCACCGTTCTTGCAGTTCTCGAACTGGATGCATTGGAAGTGTTTCTGGAGTCACCATTGGATCCAATAAGGGTTGAAACACCTGGGGTAATGGTAATGCATCAAATGATAGAGTGAGTGGATATTTCAACTCAACAACCCCAAAGTTTAGAATAATAATAATAATAATAATAATATTAATGAGGTTGAAAATTATTAGGAGCATTTATAAACTAACCCTCCATACAGCTGCTGTGTCACAGCCACTATCAAGAAAAACAGCCCCTGCAATTGATTCAACAATGTCACCAAGAACCTTGGGAGCTTTGCAATCCCCTAATCCAAAAGAGTTTAATTCTGGCTTTGACAGTTCATTTTGCACTTCAAAAACAAAATCGCGAATCTGACCATGGGAAAGAATTAAATTAGTTCAACATTTCACAAAACTAATATCAGTGGAAGAAAAAGGCATCTTAACAAACTGCCAGAGAAGATACTAAACCTGCTTTTCAAGAGCACTAGATCCATGTCGAAGGTGTACGTGAAGGCTACGTTTAACAGCAACACGTGCAAAGTTTTCATTATTCACAGCAGCAGCTCGCAGGTCAGTCAAACGTCCCGGTGGCAAATCTGTGTATGTGAAGAACAAGTACCTAGTAATAAGATGGTCCAATACTGCATCACCTACAAACTCCAGTCGTTGGTAACAAGCCACTCCGGAAGATGGACGTGAAGCATGAGTAATTGCTTCAACCAGTAGACCTTTATCATTGAACTTAATGTTCAAAGCACATTCCAGTGCCTCAAAGTCAACACTCCTTAGTATATTCTCGGGAATGTTACTTGGGCAAATTTTGTTGTTAATATCGTTAGAATTAAAATCAATCTGAATTCCAATCCATTTCATTAAGTGGTTTGCTGAATGCTTTCCACCTTCAACATAATACACACCAATAAGTGCTTCCACAACATCAGCCAGTGTCTTACTAGAGAGAACACGATATGAACTTGAATCATTCTCAAGCTCACCATCTTCTGTTTCCTCATCTCCATATCCAGCAACATCATGGTATGTTTCTGCTCTAGTTGCATTAAGTATTTCATGATCAAATAAGGATGATTCTCCTTCATATGTGTCCTCATCAAACACAGGTGGAACACCAGGGGCAGCCCATCTTGATGGAGAGAACCGATCTGCTTGAATGTATGACTGAAGTCCTTTGTTCAAGGCAAACTGATATAACACCATATTACTGACCATTTGCTGCCGCATTCTGGTAAGTTGACCTTCATGTTTTTGGGGATACTTGAGAAAAAGGAATCGACTAACAACCCACTTTAAATAAGCATCTCCAAGAAGCTCTGCTCTTTCATAACAGAACGTCTCTTGGCAAGAAGCAGCTGTCAAAGCTTCCAAGATCTGAGGAATAGAAATCTCATTAACCAACTGATCAACATAAATAATTTTATATACATATATATATATATATACATATATATATATATATATATATATATATATATATATATATATATATATATATATATATATATATATAATAGGTCATTAAACTACACACGAAATTGCAATTGGGCCATCAAACTTTAAAAAATCTACAATTGGGTCCCTGAACAACACAAAAATCATGCAATTGAACATAAAGTGACCTGTTGACCTGGTATCCGCTGACGTGGCGGTTATCAGATTAAAAAAAATAATTTTTTAAAATTTATTTTAATAATTTTAAATAAAATTGAACTAAATTTATTTATTAAAAAAAAAAAAAAAAAAACACGCCCAAACCCCATTGACGAGGAGACCTCTTTATGGGTTTGAAGTAGCCATTTGATTGTGTGAATTTTCAAGCGACAACAAGCTGAGGCTGCTACCCTTGTGCAGCCATGCCTTTCACATACATTATATAGACACTTGGCTGCTGTCAAACTCGACATGCCCTTTGTGAAGAGGGCTGATTAGTGGCTCTGCTCAACCTGCACTCCCAACCCCAAATTTGTTGTTGGCTCCTGAAGAATGGAGGAGTCGGCCCTCCTCAGGCATTCATAAGACGCAAATAATGCAAGAAAATAATGGTGGTGATATGAGGGTGTTTTCAGTGAGGCTTGAAAACTTCAAAAACCTGAATGTGCAAGGGCATGAAAATTTCAGGCGAAAGAGGTGAACAAGAAAGGGAAAGTAGTAGGTGCAACATGGATGCAAGGAGATGCTTCTCCATGGGGTCATTTCTGTATGATTGATTCTTCATCTCCGGTGGGAGACGAAGAAGAGTTCTCCAGCAGACAAAGAGGGGGTTTGGGGTGGTTTATTTTATTTAAAAATAATAAAATAAATTTAAATTAATTAATTTTTTATTCTGGCGGTTAATTTTTTATTTTGGTAACCGCCACGTTAGCGAATATAAGGTCAATAGATCACTTTATGTTCAATTGTATGATTTTGCGTTGTTCAGGGATCTAATTGTAGTTTTTTTAAGTTGGATGGCCTAATTGCAATTTCGTGTGTGCCTATTTGACCCTTATTCCTATTTCCTATATATATAAAACTCTTGTAGTTGACCCCGGGTTCATCTTACCTTTGAAGCAGGGACAGGGTAGCTTATGATATCCTTAAGCTGCACAGCAAGTAGCATGCTTTCAACTCTCCTCATTATAGAGGGCAATCTCTGAGCACCACGAACCAGGGATCCAGGAAGTGGATGCACAAAACAGAGCTCAGGAGGGAGAAAAACATAATATGTTTTGTCAATAATCTCCTCAGATTCACCTTCATGCACTCAAACATCAAATTTTAACATTTAGTTCAACATGGAACTCTAGCTAAACCAAAATGTAAAGCACAAAAAATATGCTTACCTTCTGAATGTTCAAATCGAGGGGAAAGAAGGTTCTTGCAATATGAAACACCACGGCATCTTAGTAGAGGTTGTTGTCTATACAACAAGTCAACTCCATATCTGTATACAATTTGAACTGAACAGTTAAATGCACAATCTGTTGTACTAGAAGAAATAGCATTTTCCCAATCAGGACTCCCTAAACTACTTCAAGTGGGAAAATACAGGAAAGACAAGTTTCTGTATCCTTAGAAAAACACTGAATGATCCCACTTAAAGAAGTTTAGATAGCCCTTCAATGACTGAGACAAGCTTTTCCTTCAAGCACAACAAAAATGCATTAGAACCATCCAGTCCTCAAAAGGAATCAAGCAACAGTTAGCAGAGATAAAAAAAAACTATGCTAATTCTCTTTCCCTCTTTTGAATCTCCATAGACCATAGAAAACATGCAAAGAAGGCCAAAGTAACAGGAAATAGATGCATACTTTAGCTTATAGTAATCTGCATAAGTACTGTACTCCAGAGGACCCAGATACCCTTCTTTCCTTGGAAATGAGCTCTCTGCAGTCATCTCATAGCGAACAGAGTCAACATAAAATCTTTTCCCAGAGTGAGCTGCAGTGACGATTCTTCCAATCAGCTCCTCTGCCCTTGAACAACAATCAAACATAACTAGCTTGCTGTTGCTTGATTTCACAGTATCACACATTTTAATGGTTAGCCTGCTAGGAACTAAACCAGATGCTTTCACCACATCAAATTGTGCTACAGCTCCTCTAATGCCATATGTAGGATGGGACTTTAATCCAAAAGCCAAACCATGGCGCAACTTTCCAAACCCATATTCCCTTCTATCCCCACCAAGTGCTCGTTCATTAGTACCAAGAAAAACATCAGGTCGTGCTCTTTGAAGTGGATTGTTCCATGCATCTGTTCTAGTTATTTTTTCAACAAGATCCCAATCAATACCTTTTACAGGATCTCCAGATTTACCACCAGCAATGGGAACAAATAAATATGCCTTCGCAGTGTCCCATGGTGTGGTAGATGGCTCAACATCAACATCCAATACAATGCTCATCAGTCTCACATGAAAGCTCTTAAGGGATGCCAACTGAATGAAACCAAATGTCGAGATTTATTTAATATAATTAAATATTGAACACATAAGTTGTATGATAATGAGATAAGGCATACAGCTTATCAACCTGAGTCTCTGTAATCTCCACTAGTCCTTGGAAGACAAGAGATGCCTTTGTTATCACAGTACGAGCAATAAATAAATCCATAGACATCGATAATACCTGTAAGCAAAGATCAGCAGGATGGGTATAGCCCCCATCACAGCAATATTATATGAGAGGAGAAATGAGTTGAGAACTAGATTAAAATGAGAAGAATGCAGAGACAGAATCTGTAGAGGCAACCCCAAGTCCCCAACTAAATTGGTATTAGGGGATTTAGGGCTTAGTAACTTGTGTTAAAGATGAGAAATGAAAACCTCTGCATCCAGCTCATTGCCAAACAGTACAGCAAACTCTGACGCCTGAGTTAAGAATGGATCTTTTGAGGAACCAACATTTACACATTTTACAGCATACATATACAGATGGAAGAATTTTGAGCTGTCACAATCATCCTTCCCCGACAAAATCCACTCACCCTGCAGTTGCAATGTGAATTTAACAAGGAATGAACTTTAGATTCTATCAACACTGGGATTAACACAAAAGTACTAAAGTTGACCATGTTTTATGATAAAATACTAGGAGTTAACATAACCACAACAAAATTTTCTCACTGTTTCTTCAAATAACTTTCATGTTAATGTTCCCTCCATTATGCATATCTAGATCTATACAAAGAATAAACTTAAATCTCTTGCAAAAATTTGACCTTCAACTTAACCTCATAACAACAGCTAGCATGCACAAGACACGTTTATCTAAACAAGGGGATGCATAAAAGCGTGTGGTGTGTCAATGGCCTCATTACAAGAGGGTTTGCAAAGTCTGTTAGTGAAGCAAGTTGATGCGACTGAGGTTAGGGTAATGTGAGCGACTATAACGTGTAAGATCTGAAAATACATTTGGATCTGGGTTGAAATACTTAAGCAGGCTTGAAGCTGAAGCTGACTTTGCAAAAGCGCAGATTTAGCAACATGTTAACAAGCAAGAACTTAATCCAGCCAAGTTAAACTGGGCAAAACTTAGTCCAGCAAAAGCAAAGCCAATTAAAATCAGTTAGGTTTGACATTGAGCTGTAGGCTGAATCCTACATTCCAGACAAAGAAATCTTTCATTCCACTACCAATAAGTATTAGTAACAAACTAACAATAATTTTTTTAATAAAAAATAGAATAACCCTTTTGGTAAGCAGTGATTTTGTTCAGAATATAAATGCACAGAGCTGGTGCTACCAACAGACTTAGAAAACGTCTGTTTTGCATAGCGCTCATGAATCCTCTAAAGCTTCTTCTCTAAACCATCCAGAGATATTTGTTTACATCAAAATATACCCAACTTTAAACTTCTCTAGACTAAGCAAATGGCAAAGTGCTGCAAAAGAAGCTTGTCATTGAGCTGCAAGTTGCAACTTTAGACCCTTTGGAACTTTGGAAGACATTTAATTTTATTTGCATGGACCTAAAAAAATGACTTCACCTACAAGAAAAATACTATATAGACAATTGTGTCTGCTTTGCAAGTAATTACAATAGATCTTATTAAGTCATCACACATCATGAGCATCAGAAAATGATCCTGTGGGGTTTTCTTCTTCCCCTTCAATTTCTACCACCTAATTATTTTGGCCAATACCTGTTCAGAAGTGTCAAACAAGGAAAAACAGAAACAAAAAGCAAAAAGCATAAAACAAAACTAAATGAAACTAACCCGGAGAATGTCAGCTACACCTTCAGGATAAAACTCCCTATGCCTAGCCGTTCCAGGAAGGGGATCACCTTCATCATTTTCCTCAACCTTTTCAGATTCTGTGCCACTTCCCTTATCTGGCAAGAGCATATCAGTAAATGCTCCCATCTCATGGAGCTTCTTGCAAGCATCCAAACAAACCGCCTATACACAACATAGTAAGTATTTAATGAATAATCTCAACTAATGTAGATAGCACTTAACTAAGTTGAGGGCAGTAATAAGAAAACCTGTTGTGAAAGATGCATTGAGCTGCATACAGGGCCCTCAAGTCTATCGAATGGGGCATTGCAGGGGAGTTGAAGCCTACATGAATATTCAGAAGGACCTCCTGGCTTCTCATGGCGCTTCATTATAAACTCGGGACGAAGTATTGAATACCTGGAATAAAAGAACTTGGAAAGAGTCCAAGAGAACAGTAATAAGTAAAAATATTTAACGTGTAAATATGAATCAAAAGACGTGCTTTTTAAATTCATTTTTTGTTTAATTAAAAAAAGACACCTAAGCTCATGCTACAAGAAGAAACAGCACCTATCAGTGGGTAACTGGGAGCAGTAGAAGTGGATAAGTCCAACAGCAGAATTTAAGCTCACAACAGCACCAGTGGATTCCACCTGATAAACTGTACCAGGCAATACCTCTGTGGAAACTAAATCGGAGGCACCTTTGAGATGGCTAATGTCAGTTCTTTCAATGGCTTCCTTCCGCAATGTCTCTTCACTGTTTCTAGCATTCCTTAGGAAGGTTTCATGTGACAAATTTCCTCTAAACAAGATATGGTAAGATTTTTAGAATAAAGGTTGCACATCTTTACAAAAGCAGACGTTCAGACAGAACACAAACAATGTACCTTTCGACCATCAAAATGTAATCAGACCCTGGCTTTCTAGCACGGCCCCTAGACTGAATGTAAGCCAGAACAGTTTTCGCAAGATCAAAGCGGATGACAACATTGCATTGCCGTATATCAAGACCTTCCTCAGCAACACTAGTAGCAACTAACAAGTTAACCTGGCAAGGATAAGAAATTAAGTATGAGAAAATGGAAAAATAATTACAAAGCTTTGTCCTGGAACTGTTAAAATATTCTGAACTTTCAAACGAGAAGCAATTTCATAAGTAGCTACTGGGTGGGTAGCACAATTCTCATTGGCATGACGAAATATCACAAAGAAGTTTCAAGGCCGATGAGGGTAGGGGTAAACAGTTGTGGAAAAACTAAATAGTAAGTGGTAGCAGTGGTGGCAATAAATAGGTAGAGGTAGGGTGGGGGTAGTAAGTAGGTTAGGGTGAGGGTGAGAGTAGTAAGTAGGGGGTGGGGTTGGACTGATTGATAGGTGATTATGATGATTGTCATACATGAAGACACATGTAAAATTTTACATTTGAAAAATTCAGAAAATACATTGTGTTTACCAAATTCCTTTATCAAGTTAGAGCATCACCATCAAAGCATATTTTGGGGAGAATATACAATACCTGATGACTTGGAAGATAGAGAGGGTAAGAGAGAGAAATTTGAGACCTTCCTGCAAGAGTGGGGAGAATAGCAGAAAGTGGGACCCATGCCTTCATTTGCTCCACTCCCGCACGCTGTGCGTGAGGGCCAAAAAAGGCGCCCAGCAGGCGCGTGCACTGCACGCGCCCGCTAGGCGCGCTGACAGTTATTAAAATATTATTATTTTTATTTTAAAATTCAGTTTTCCTTTTTTTTTTTTTTTTCTTTTTTTCTCCCCCCTCCCATCTTCTCTTTCCTAATCACTCTTACATTCTCCCCACATTATCCCCAACTGATGCGGATGCTCTTAGTAAACAATCCATTCCATTTTTCATTTTCCAACAGTTCGTTTTGATCAGAAAACTATTTTTCGTTGTCTATTATCGATTTCCCCAAGAAGAATTCTCCAGCTACTAAATAAGCCCTTACCATCTCGAGGATTCCTAAAGGAAAATAATTTTTGATGTTGGATTATAACAATTTCTAAACTAGGATTATTTCTACTATAACAATTTCTAAACTAGGATTATTTCTATTATAATAATTTATATATCTAGTATATGAGTATATATCCATAATCCACTTGTAAATAATAAGATAACGGGAGTATAAGTTCATTTTCTCCCGTTTTCTGCTCCTCTTCTACATTGATTGTGTTCTAATACACATTTTAAACATACTAGGAAAAAAAAACATATTTAATATTTTACTAGAATATAATAACTCGTCTAGTCAAATAAGGTAGTCTAAAGATGAAGGAATAGTTAATGAAATAATTTATAAGTATTCGAAATTTTTGCTTTAATGACAATCATTGTTGATTGGCAAAAATTCAGAGAAGGTAATCTTAGAACTAAAGCATATGTGATCATCACAGATCCAACATATTGGTTGAAAGACAGACATTATTGAAATGATAAAAATAAAAGGGAAGTATCTTAGGATTTAGACATACTCGACCATCACGGAATTTGGCAATTGTTTCTTGCATTTGGCAAGTCTGCATTTCTTGGCTATTATTGTGGCCAATCAAGCTTGCTGACTTCACAAAACTTAGTGAAGGCAGCTCTGCAAATACCTGCATGGTTGTCAGATGTAACTTTCTTGCAGATCAATGATATGAGTATATGACGAGTTTCACCTTAAAAGGAAACTAAAGTTAGTTTGTCCACCTTAGGGAGAACCAAAGCAGCAACAACACGTTCAACAAATATAATAGCACGAAAATCCTCCGTGTGCTGATAGTTCAGAAGAACTTTTATTAATGATTGAACCTTTGGTGTAACTTTTCCATCGGCAACAGCAGCTCCAATTATCACATCAACATGCTCTCCACCAGATACAACTATAAAATACAATAATAACAGAATAAAATACAACCTCAGACATATATTTAGAGCAAGTATGCCAGTGGTTAATATCTCACACATCAGCCACTGTTTAAGAATATCAGTAATTAACCAAAGCACTGTTCAACATTAATCCAGAAAATAATTAAGGAACTAATGATATCCATAATTTCTCACCATAACTATCGAGAAGCTCTCCCTCCTCTATCTCATCAGGCATGTTGCTGTCTAGAGTCTTACAAATATCCATGTCCTCAACTCTAGCATTACTTTCTGCAACAGCTCCCTCAGTCAGCTTGCATTGCAAAAGAGAGACAACTTTACTGAGATAGGATTCTTGAAACTTGACATCAAGCTGATAATTTGGTCTCTCATCACTTTGTAAAGCTGTTAGAAAAGAATGGGCAACCTGCAATAGAGAAAAGGCTTCAGTCAAACTAATCACAAACTTTCGTTTGCCTATAAACAATGAGATAAGAAAAAAGAGAATTTGAATGATATGAGCCTATAAAAATAACACCTTAAAGGCACACCATTGCCCTAGTTCACCAAGTGCATAATTTATAGCCCTCAACTTTTGAATTAAATTAGCAGCCCCATCACTTTCAGTTCTTTCAGAAACACCATAGACCTGGCGCAACTCTTCCTTAACTCCAGCATCTCGAGCTCCCATAAACTGCCATTTACTTCTTCTTGAACTTGATTGGGCAGCTAATTCAACTTCCACTTCCATTCGTTTAATTTGTTCGTGAAGAGACCATAAAGTAGCAGCTTTATCATACTCCACTACTATTTCAGATGGCATTGGCACATGTTTCTCCAGTTCCTTGCGGTCTTTTATAGTGCAAACAACAGAATCCAGTTTACTCTCCAGATTACGAATCTTAATTGCACAATCCACTTGGCTGGAAACACCTGCGTGAGTGCCAAAAAAATCCCCTCTGACATATCACTTGCCAACTCATTGATTCCAAGTCAATTCAAAGAGCAAAGAACTTTCAGAAGAGATGGCAGTCCGTGTAATTATAAAGCACGTATCAAAATCTTCTAGACACCCTCACTGATATAAATTACAAGATAAGGTACAACACCTCCATGCAGTATT
This sequence comes from Ipomoea nil, assembly GCF_001879475.1. Lineage (NCBI taxonomy): Eukaryota > Viridiplantae > Streptophyta > Magnoliopsida > Solanales > Convolvulaceae > Ipomoea > Ipomoea nil. The sequence goes on along the minus strand of NW_017619158.1, from coordinate 118,658 downwards.
CCGCTATACAGGGGAACTTTAAACAGGAAATCAAAGAGGATACAGCCTAATATATGCAAATAAGAGACACACCAATACACATATTGACAAACCTAATAAACAGGGGGGGTGAGGGAAGAAACCTTGAAAAGCATCAATTAGGAACTCATTAACTTCAACAAATCCAAAGTTCTAGCTAGTACAGGAAGAGAAAAGCAGAAGAATACCCTTTAAGTTAACAGGAGAAGCAGTCATTCCAAAAACTGATGGTCTTTTGCCCTTTGGAGTTGTGTGGTAGAACTCAGACATCACTAAAGAGTATGGATGCTTCTTTACAGCATGATGGCATTCATCCAGGATAAGGAGATTGATAGACTCCATTTTTATTATACTATGCCTCAAGATGTTCAACAAAATTTGAGCTGTCATTACTAAAACCTGGAATTAGAAGACCAGAAAATACAGATGAGGCAAACAAGCTGTACTGTCATATGAGCATAACCTACAGTCTTCAATCAAAGATTGATGTGTAACAACCATGGTTGCAATAGGCGCTAGGCGCTAGTCGGGCACCCGGACAGCGCCTAACGCCTAGGCGGTCTAGGCGGAATCTATGCGGGCGCCAAAAAAACAGTGGTAGACTAGCAGTTTGACAATTTTAATGAGGTTGTTTTCAACATTTAATCAAATAACACATCCAAATAAATGAATTAATGATTATTCATAAGTCATAACATCAAAACAATGGTTTTCAAATAAAAAAACATTAAAACAATATTAAAAATTAAAAACACTCAAATATGAAATACTCAAATACTTCAATCATCCAAAGATTCAAAGTATCAAACTAGTCTACAAGTGTATATATGTCATATTATATATATGTATGCGTGCGCGCGCGCGCGCACACATATATAATAAAAAAATAGGCCAAGCCGATGGGTTAACTCGACCGAAATGGACGAGTTAGCTCGACTAACTTAGACGCTAGGCGGCCAAATCGGCCGAGTTAGGTGCTAGGCGGACGCCTAGGCGGCCGGTAACCTAAGCGGGCACCTAGGGGGGAAATCGCCACGGTCTAGAGGCGCCTAGACCGATTTTTACAACCCTGGTAACAACTTGATATAATATTCAGTTCTTTCTCCTTTACAGCACGTTTGGTTCACGGAATGAATTTGGAGGGAATATGAATGCTATTCCACATGGAATGGAATAGGTAAGGAATAGAATAGGAATTGTATTCTGTTGTTTGGTTGGCTGAAGGAATAGACTTTAGTAATTGTATTCCAGTGTTTGGTTGGTTAAAGGAATAGAAATGGAATAGGTTTTAAAGACATAAATACCCTTATACAAAATAATAATAATAATAATAATAATAATAATAATGAATATGATTATGATATACTGAATGTTTTATATATATATATATATATATATATATATATATATATATATATATATATATATACACACATGTATATGCATGTGTGTGTGAGAGAGAGAATAATAATAATAATAATAATAATAATAATTATTATTATTATTATTATTATTATATAAATACATAATTATATTTATATTTATTTTCCCACTTATCCCACATCGATTGGAGAAGTAAGGAATGGAGCCTTGAGACTCCTATAAAAGGAGCCTCAAGGCTCCATAATTTCAATTGCAATGTTCATCTGCTAGACAAGCTTGCATGCCCATCCGCTAGGCATGCAGATGGGCAGACTACTTATTTTAGGAGCCAAGGCTCCATAATTAAGAAGTCTTATACAATTAATTTTTTTATTTACATATATATATATATATATATATATATATATATATATATATATATATAATAATAATAATAATGTGCAAAGGGTATTTTTGGTATTTGTGATATAAAAGCTATTCCCAAGGGCATGGGAATAGCTAATACCAAGACCCCCCTAGGAATGGCTATTCCCCTTGCGAAGGTAATAGCTCATTCCTAGGCATGCTATTCCCATGACAAAATGATTCAACCAAACGATGGAATAGGTCTATTCCAAGGAATGTTATTCCATTCCTGACCTATTCCATGAACCAAACATGTCATTAGAGTCACAAGGGATACTATGACTCTCAACCCAACTAAGGGAAAATACAAAGTACTAGAAAAGAACATTCTTTGCAGTCTATGCAGATAGTATAATGCAATACAGCAAAAATGAGATTTGAAGTTAAAATTCTAATCCACCTGTTTGGTCTCAAACTCGCGTTGCCACCGGCGTGCATCCCAGAAATCTTGGCCCATTTCACCACAGTAATGCCCTACTTGATAGCCAGTTCGCTCCCGAATGACTTCTGCTTGCTGCATAGTAGATAACAAGATCAGTTGAAAAATCATTCCATTTCATAAAAATAGAAAAAAGTTTAAAGCAAAATAGAAAAACCTTGCAAAAAAAACAAAACAAAAAACAAAAAACAAAAAACAAAAAACAAAAAAGAGAGATCACCTGGTAAACCAGTGGAACTTTAGGAACCAAAAATACAGCCAGTATCTTTTTGTTCTGTTTTTGCAAATCAGTGTAAAGACTCCTTATAAGAAGGATTGCTATGAGTGTTTTCCCCGCCCCTGTTTCAAGAAAAGCAATAGTATTTTTCTGCTTTGCCTGTTCAAGAACATCCAATTGGTATTGGCGGGCCTGCTCTTCAGGGGGTTGTTCCTTTGGTTTTTCGGGTTTTATCTCCTGCCCTCCATTCCATTCAAGGCTTTTCCCGGAAGGGAGCTTCCCTTCTCGGTTCCGATCAGCTTCCCATAAACCTGTTCGGAAAACCATCTCATTCCTCTCTTTATCCCTCTCCCAATAACCTCTCCCCTCATTCCAATCTCTCTCCCTCCTGAAACAACCTTGGTGTTCTCTTCTCTTAATTTGATCCCTATCTCGCCTATCAATATCACTAAACTCACGAAGTCTTTTCCTCCCTAGAGGTTTGTCAGGGTTTCTTCTCTCATTCATGCTGCTCTCACTGAGACGCGCCCTTTTTCCGTATCTCCCTTTGTCACTAAGCTGGGAGTATCCATTTCCTTTACATTCAGGCCTCGCCCTCCCAAAACCACTTTCACCCGGCTTGACGTTGTTATTCATATGCAGGTGTCCATTACGATGATTAAACTTGGGATCCTTGAAAGGACAGGAAGTTTCAGATGTCACAGGTGAAGAGGCATGATTTTCATGTCCATTGATGCTGCAGGGTGTGGATGGAGGATGAGCACTACTTCCATTCTTGATGTTTTCAAGAATATGATCAATCTCACCAAAAAAACAAGGATCAGGCTCCTCCTGATTGGAGGTTTGGGAGACCAAAGTGGCAGTGGCATGTGAATCACAATTGACATATTCGTGAAGAAAATCATCGCAAGGAATGTCCTCGCAAGCATCAATCCAGTATGAGGGCTTCAAATCATCGGCGGCATTAACTGAAACCCTAGCCTCATCACCATCCATAATTTTGTATTGTTTATTGTTTTGTAATTTAAACAACACTGAAATTGTAGTAGCAGTAGCAGTGCATAATAAGTGAACAAAGAAGACGACGGATCGTAGGTAGCAGCGGGGTGAAACGTAGAAGGCTCAAAAATTGCAACAACAAAAACGAATAATAAATAAATAAATAATAATAGATAAAAAGGAGTAAAGCAAAAGAGAATAAACAAAAGGAATCGAATGCTATTGAGATAAAAAAGCAAGCAGCAACAAGTTGAGTTGACTTGCAGGGACGGAAAATTTCTTGAGACGATAGATTGGCGTGGGGATAGACCGTACGGAGCACGCAAATAATAAAAGTAGCTCAAGCCAGTGATGGATCGAAAAACAGACAGACAGAGAGAGCAACCCAGCAAATTGCGTGATTCCAATATTCCCCTCCCCACCCCCGCGATTCTGCCCCCTCCGACCGCCTTTACTTCTTTCCCCCTCTTTATTCCCCTTTCTTTCCTCCCTTGGATAATTTTTTTTTTTTTTTTATAAGGAAGGGGGATAACCTACATATACACACTATTGCCTCAATTGAGGTTTGAACCTTACAAACCCCACTTAGGGGAGCAACCCGATACCAGTGGACTACAAGCCACTTGGTTCCTCCCTTGGATAATTAAATGTACTACTATCATCTATCTATCAAATTTCGGGTTTAGGTTTACTATAATAACTTCTCCCAAATGTAAGTGAAGAGCATGGTTGTTTATCTAAGGGTCCATTTGGAAAGTAAGAAAATGACTTCAGAAAAATATTTTTGTATGTTTAGTTCATTTTCTGGAAAATAAGTAGAATTATATAATTAAATATTTTAATTATTTTATTTAGAATAATATAACATGTATAATAATATAATAAAAATTTTAAATATAATAAAAAAATAACTAATAATATTTCAAAAATATTATGGTGGTGGTGGTGGTGTAGTGGTAATAGTGTTATTTGTTACATAATAATAATAATAATAATAATAATAATAATAATAATAATAATTGGTGGTGGTATGACGGTGGGGGCAGTGATGGTGATGATGTGGTTGCGGTGGTATGGTGGTGGTGGTGGCGGCGGCGGTGGTTGCTGTGGTGTGGTCGTGGTGGTGGCGGTGGTAGTGGTGGTGGCGGCGGTGGTGGTGGTGTGATGGTGGTGGTGGCGGCGACGGTGGTTGCGGTGGTATGGTGGTGGTGGTGGCAGCGAAGATGGTTGCGGATGGTGGTGTTGGTGGTGGTAGTGGTTGCGGTGGTATGGTGTTGGTGGTGGTAGTGGTGGTGGTGTGGTGGCGGTGGTATAGTGGTGGTGGCGGCGACAGTAGTGGTAGTGAGGTGGTGGTGGTATGGTGTTGATCATGTTGGTGGTGGTGTGATGTTGGTGTAAAAGTTGGAAAATGACTTCCCCCAAAAAAGGGGAAGTCATTTTCCTCCAAAACAAGCATATTTTCCAAAGTCAACGGAAAATGATTTCCGTTGACTTGATTTTCCAGGCACATCCAAACCATGAAAACTTAGAAAATGATTTCCAGAACTCATTTTTCCAGGTTTTCAAACACACCCTAAAAGAAAATGGTGTCTGAAGAGGGTTTGACCAAGTAACAAATTAAGGATCACGCACTTTATGTGCCTAATCATTCTTCTTTTTTTTTTTCTTTTTTTTTTTTTTTTTTTGCAAAGCAAAACATAAACTGAGATGGAGTATAAATCCACACTCTACCATCAGTCATATAAAGAGATTCCATGACTAAGAGATGGACAATCCGATTTGTTGATCGTTTGGCAAAAGTAATAAAGACATGGGAATTTTTTTTTACATCAAGAAGTAACAAATCAAAATGAGAGTCTTGAGCCTTTCCTGACAATCCTTTGACGACTTGTAGTGTATCCACCTCAACCTGAAAAGTCTAGTGATTCTGTTCTTGCATTCATATAAGGGTCTCCCTCAATGATAGAGCTCCTGCTTCTTCCAGAGTGTGAGTTCCTCTCTACGGGATGCATTTCGCAACAACAAATGCTCCATGATCATCACAGATGATTCACCCAAAGCCCATGACATCTTTGTCAATATCAATTGTGGCATCAACATTTAACTTCAAATGTCCCTGGCTTGGCTTTGACGATGTGGCAATAAAATTTTGGTTTGAGTCTTCCCGTTGGGTATCCTCCTCATTAGCTGCTTTCCAGGCATGCAAATGAGTCTTAACTCTCTCCATGATAGCTCTTAGCGAGGTGTTATAGAGTTGTTCCAAAGTTTATAATTCCTTGCTATCCAAGTATACCAGCAAATCATCAACAAGAGAGACTATTGATCCTTTCCCAGAACTTTGATATTTCAGACCAACCAATATGTGAAAATGATATTTGCCATGTTTTGTAACATAGTTAGTTTATAAGACAATTTTGACTTGTTTGACCATTTTTAGCTATTTGACTTAGATAAACAATCAATATGAGTGTTTAGTTAATCAACTTTTTTGTAACAGCTTATTGCTCCAAAACGCTAAAATTCAAAAAGCTGCTCAAATGAGCTTTTTTTATAAGCTTTTTTGAGAAAATAAATTATACCTTTAAGGGGGCGTTTGGTTCAGGTCATCTTAGATTACCTAGGTAATCTGAGTCTGGTAATGTTATATTACCTTGTTTGGTTCAAGTTGTAAGATATCTGAAAGCTTATGTGGTGGTAATGTTTCAAGGTAATGTGATTACCCCCATTTTTTTAGGTAATCTTAGATTACCTTGAATTATTCCAACTTTGCCTTTGTTAACTAATCCTTATATAATAATATAATATAATATAATAATACTAATAATAATGAAATTAATATATGTGTATATTTATATATTTAGTTTTTTTTTTAATATTTAAGCATTGATATACATTCATACATATAAATAAATACACACACATTATATATATCTACATCTACAATCTACAATTCTAATAAGAGCCAATAATGTTAGGCCCTTAACTGGAATAAAAAAAATGTTGGTACTATTTGTTTCTTAAAATGAATGGTTCATAGTATTTTGATTTTAGTATTTTTAATGATTTTTCTTATTTACCCTTTATTATATTATTTTCTTTCCTTAAATAACCTTAAATCCGTTAGTATAAACTTTATTAATGGAATATTCTGTTAACTATTTATTATTCTTAACTTACTCATTAATTTCTATAAGAAAGGTCTTAGGTTCGAACCTCATTCCAATTAGAGTTAGTATAATTGTTAAACATATACTACGTATATGTTAAAATGTATTAAAAAATATAATATAAAATTTAACATAAACTTTGGTCAAATAATTAGCCCGACTAAATACATACTATTCAATGATTATAAATCAGGAACTTTGATAATCATTTGATTTTCTTTCATTAAAAAATAATAAATTTAAGTTCAGTTTTTTTTTTTCGATTAATTAATCTTCTTTTGAGTCATTGACAAACTCTCAAAACAATTTGTCTCAACAACGAATGAAAATTTAAAAAAAAAATCAATAATTTCATTATTGTGGATGAAAAGTATGTACGCCACTTTATTCAATCGTTATGCTGTGGAACTATGTCCACCTTGCAATGTGGACACAGTTTTATGTTCATAATTACTTAACTATATGTTCATAATTATAAAGCTATATATTCATAATTTTTGAACTTCATATTCATAATTATTGAACTCTATATTCACAATTACAGAACTCTATGTTCATAATTACTGAACTATATGTTCATAATTATAAAACTATATATTCATCATTTTTTAACTTCATATTCACAATTATTGAATCTTTATATTCATAATTACAGAACTATATGTTCATAATTATGTTCACAACTCTATGTTCATAATTATACAACTATATGTCCAAAATTTTTGAATTATATATTCATAATTATGAACAGTTTTGGAACCGTGTCCACCTTGCAAGGTGGACACAGTTCCACATCATAATTTTCCCACTTTATTGCTCTTATTACTTAAATTAAAAAATAGATTAGTAGCTACAACAAAAAATAATATATATGCATTTAATTAATTTAGAATGAGATGTCTCACAACACATGAAACATGTAGGTGAAAACTACCACTACCAAATATCAACATGCGTTTGTAAGATAAAGAGTTCATACCACAACTAAGATCTCAGTCATATACACAACAAGACAAATCTAAAACTTCATACACCATAATCTCATTGCATGATGAATCCCTCTATGATACTACCAATAAACCAATTGCACATGACACACTACTAATAACAAAAAAAAAAAAAAAAAGAAAAAGAAGAAGAAGAAGACATGTACTGAAGATGAAAACAATAACAATGCTACCTAAAAGAGAATTAGAAAAATTTAAACAAAAAATAGTATTTATTTAGACTATCGCTTTTAGACTTAGTACTTAGATTAACGTTATTACAAAGTTGCAAACATTTATTTTTGTGACAGTTATATATAATCAATCTCTCATATATTATCTTGCATTTATATACTTTAAATTACCGATTTAAATAAATAAATTCAACATTTATTTACCTAGCATGAACATCTTCTATATAATATTGCATTGATATACTTTGAAATACTTATTTAAAAATAAGTATTGGGCATTATCCTATTCGCGCAAAGCGCGTAGAAAAACTAGTATATATATATACATATATATATATATATATAATATATATATATATTATATATATATATATATATATATATATATTGTAAATTGATCCATATAACCTAAAATATAATCTTGAACCAAACAAGGTATATTATATTACACCATCCAAATCAAACACACAAGGTAATCTTACATTTCCAATATCTCACATTACCTTCTTGAAGGTAAACCTATTACCTAGGGTAATCCAAGATTCCGTGAACCAAACGCCCCCTAAAGGTCATTTTGCAGGTAATCAGCTATTAGGTAACATCTCATTCATCTCATTTACCAAACATCTTTCTACAATAAGATAATGTTATCAATTAGTCAAACCCACTAACTCAATCTGCTAACAGCTATTTGCCAAACACCCCATTATCTTTTTATAATTAGATAATGCTATCAATTAGTCAAACCCATTAACTTAATCTGCTAACAGTTATTTGTCAAATACCCCATTATTGTTAGAAGTAATATGCAATCCTAATATAGTCTAGCAAGCTTGAGCAACCTGAGAGTGAATAAAAACATGAGTGGTGGTCCCTCCTCAGTAGCACATAATACAGAATATCTGCTACATTGAACTATTTTAGAGAGTAAATTAGTTGTGGGTAGGACTGAAGAGTAGGTTTGCCACATAAAAAAAAAAAAAAAACTCTTGATTTTGGGATAGTTATGCCATGGATCGGGCCCACCTTGCAAGGTGAATTTGAGTTATATTTACAATTTAACTCTATATTCACAATTTTAGAACTCAATTTTGCTCCCATCTGTCTTTTTTTTTTTTAATCCAATTTTTCATAATATTAAGTTTGGTATTAGTATATAAAATTTATATATTTAGTAGCTACACTAAAAGTACTATAAAACACACAAAAAAAAAATCAAATTTAAAAATAATCAAAGAATACTAAAGAAAATACATAAAGAAGAAAGAGTTGGTTTGACCAATGAATAGTAAGTAAAACAAATAAAATGGGACAGATGGTGTATGTTGGGTAAATAAGGTTGAAAAGCCCCAAAAATAATAATCCTACGGAAAGATTATTATTATATAGGAAAACAGAAAAAACTGGGAAGGAAAAGGTGGAGAAATCTGGGTAAGGGTTAGCACGACTTGAACAGATTGTTCTTTTCCTTAAAACCTTATTTGCTACCTCCCACAAGTGCTAGGAGCGTTGTAGCCTAGGTTTCTCAGGATAAAACGTGCTACGATTCTTTGTTTAAGCACCTAAACAAAGAACCCAGCAAACAAAGCAAAGCAAGAACACAGTTTGCTAAAGAAGAGAGTAGAAGCAGAGTTTTGAGAAGAAGCTAAAAGTTACTGGAATTCCTTTGTTTCTAGCATTCATAGTTCTCTTTATATAGGGCTGTTCAACATGGCCATTAATTCCGTAACAGATGAGTTTAATCTCCGGACGACATTCGTGCCCGCAGGTGCCGGCGCACACGAGCTCAGGCTTGAATCAAGCCTTCTCGATCTCGTTTCTAGTTGGAATTTGATTTGCACCCCCCCCCCCCTGCACAAGAGAGCCTCTATGCTATACAATTCTACAAGTTTCAAAAAAGCTCTTGTATCCCACTTTGACGTACATATATCAATCTCTTCGTCTTACTACGAATAACCCGAATCCACTTTGACCCGACCCAAATCAGAAGTGGATCCCACTGATAATTGTACCACAAAATAGCCACTTAATATGCCATTTTAAGATATTTTTTTCCAACAATCCCCCACATGAATGAAAAATGATTTTCGGGGTAGTTTTAAAATCAGAAACAACTGTGTTCAACGGTCGATCCCTGCATAGGATAGGTAGGGTCACACCCTTTGAACCTTCCCTCGTGAAGATACATTTACTCCACTAACTGTACGGTAGAATGCGATGTCTTTGAACCGACTGCCGTTTGTGTAGACGATGACATATCTCGCACAGGAACCTCCCAACCATGCTTTGTTCTCATGATTGTGCCCATTTTGGTCGTGGGTCACCATTCCTGGTTCTGCAAGAGTTTGTGAAGAATTGTGCCCGTCAATTCTCCTTTGAAGCGACCCTCACTTCTCTCTCATATAGGTGATTCTTTTCCGAGTATCCTGCATACTCACACATGTCAACCGACATTCGAATCACTAAAGCATTTAACATGCTAACCTTGTGCGGGAGCCACTGTTTCTAATGAGGAGTGGTAGGGAATCCGAGACCCTCACAGTGACACGCTCCGTTCCATAATTTAGTTGTCCCATTGAACCTAGGTTCCAGCTAGGTTGGGTGTCCACTATAGAACTTTATACCAAGGGCTTTAGACCCATTCCTCGTCTCAACTTCTCCACAGCTACTCTACATAACCCTTTGGTTAGCGGATCCGCTATATTGTCTTTTGACTTTACGTAGTCAATCGAGACAACACCAGTTGTGAGAAGTTGTCTAATGGTATTATGTCTACGACGCACATGTCTAGACTTACCATTATACATGTGATTCTGTACTCTTCCAATTGCGGCTTGACTATCACAGTGCACACACATTGGAGGTACAGGTCTTTCCCAATTAGGAATATCCTATAAAAAATGGCGTAGCCATTCAGCCTCTTCACAACATTTGTCCAAGGCTATCAGCTCAGATTCCATCGTGGATCTAGCTATCACGGTCTGTTTAGAGGATTTCCATGCAACGGCTGTGACACCCCGAAATTTTAAAACTTTTGAAACTTATATAATAAAGGTAGAATCTCATTAAATCCCAAAACATGATATAAAAAGTACGGGGTGCTATGCCACACCTGAGCTAGAGAACTTAGGTGTACAGGCTAACTAACTAATATCCTTAATAATGTAAATGCATAAGTGTGGCACGCAGGCCGAAGAGGAAACTATCTACTTCTACGCTCCAAGACTCTAGCGCGCTCCAGTGTTTACTCCTCTGTGCCTGAAAGCCAAATATATCTGTTCAGCGAGAGATGCTGGTAACCCACTCCAACGCGTTGAAATACAATATATATATATATATATATATATATATATATAATATATATATATAATATATATATATATATATATATATATATAGATATAAGAAAAACCATTTCGAAGCATGAAGATATATCCTAAGAGACTCTAGCTTTTAAAACGGGGAATAGACTCGACAGATAGGGATAAGCACAGTCAACAGTCACCTAATTCACAAGCACAGGGAACAGACTCGACAGATAGAGATAAGCACAGCCAATAGTCATAACCAAGCATATACGGTTTTCTAGCATGTATCCTATGGTCACACTTTCACAACATTTGTAATCATCAAACCATCCATATCTCATCACATAGCACACTTTGTTGGCGCCACAGGACCAATCGCATGCCCAGACATGAGGGTCAGCGCATATAGCTCTGACACGGCCCCGCAGCACCCTGCCCCGTATCGCAACACGGAGGGGTCGATCGCAATCGACCGATGAACCGCAGATAATCATAATGTTTGATCGCAACCAAACAGTGGACCGCAGCCCAAGAGTAGTCATCTGACCGCAGCCAGGAATATGAACCGCAGCTCATGTAAAACGTTTGATCGCAACCAAACGGTGGACCGCAGCCTGAGAGTGTAAATCTGACCGCAGCCAGCTTCTGAACCACAGCTCAGGAATAACCAATTTGATCGCAACCAAATTGGGGTATCATGCACGCGTAACACATAGCAAACACATGCAACCCATATTAACACATTGGGAAAGGGGAGAAAACGTATAACGAAACCTATGCGTGGTCATCCTCATACTAGGAATAATCCTAAGGGGTTCATACTTATTTCACCTAGGCCAACGGGATACCAATTCAACTAGCATATAAGACTCATTTATCCTACGAATGGTACCCGAAACATCAAACTAGACTTAGGCACGATAAACGGAGTCCGTTGGGACACCACAGGGGTCGGGAGAACAATAAACGGGGAAGCCGGGATCCCGAAGTGGGACAATTTCCAACGGGTAGCCGGTGGGTGAGGGGTCACCCGCCGGTAGCAAACTTCCGGGCAGCGGGTGCCCGGCGGGCAATCGCCTGCCTGCCGGCTGCCCGCTGCCGGCGACGTCCATCTTGGCCGCGGGTAGGTGGCGGGTCCCCTACCCCCACCTACCCCCCACTGACTCTTTTTCACCAATAACGCCCCGGGAACCTTTGTGGAACCCGAAACCATGCTTAGACACTTTAAAACGCAATTGATGGCAACACGTAGACAATTAACGGATCAAAAGTGAGAAACATACCACACATATCCTATCATGCTTTCTAAATATTATTAACACCCCAAACATGTGAATTCCCACCCAATACACTAAGAATAGCATCATACGAGTTCCACGTTACATCCTAGGGCTCTAATCACAATTAAATCATCAAGAACGTAACCCATCTTTTAATATCAAGAAATATCAAGATTCATCAAGAACATCACACAATCATCAAGAAACCCTTATCATCATCAAGAATATCAAGATAAAACCATATCACCAATTATCAAGATCACATCATTAATATCATACCAATTCATCAAGACACAAGAATATAGGAGGATGCCTAAGAGGGAGATCATAGCTAGGAAAATAGGTTTTGTTGAGACATGGGTTACCTCTTAGCCTTAATTAATTCCTTGGCTATGAAGGGTCTTTCTTTAAGCTTTCTTCTTTCTTGATTTCTTCTAAGGGAATTCTTGGAACTTCTTGTGTGGTGAGGGATTATTGTGGTGGGGGTTCTAGGTGCCTCTTATGTCCCCTATTTATATACCTAGGAGTCCTAATTAGGATCTAAATACTATAGGCTTGCTAATTCTATTCCTTTTAGGGTTAGGGGTTGGGTTTTAGAGGTGTGGGCCCACGGACTATGGTGGGCCATTTCCAAATTAATTATTGTAATTTAATTCTTTCTTTGGATAATTGGTTAAATGATTAATTGGTTTTAGGGGTCGTAACACGGGGTGTTACAACGGCTGCACCGGCTAGTGTAAAGACGTAGCCACTCGTGGACTTGGAGTCCTTAATATCAGATATCCAGCTAGCGTCGCTATACCCTTCAAGTACAACAGGATATCTGCCATAGTGCAGTCCAAGGTCTTGAGTATACCTTAAGTATCTCAGAACCTTCATTATTGCCGTCCAGTGCATGGCACCGGGGTTACTGTTGGTCCCAAAGGGGGTGTGGTAAAAGTCTAGGATAGACTTTTAAACTGTTTTCGCGAATATAACAATTGTTGAGGCGATAGAGATATCAAGACTCTTAACTAGATTGTTAGAATCTTGTACGCAGCGGAATAAATAAATACGAGTTGTGTGATTGTGTAAGTATATCCACGTGATAAGCAGTAAGTAAATAAAGCAGTAAATGACACAAGGCAATTTAGAGTGGTTCGGAGGTGATGTAATCCCCTATTCCACTTGCTTTTATCGTCCAAGAGCAATTCACTATATCCACCACTTCTTGGTTCCTAGATACAATGAATTTCCATGATCTAGTGCTTTGATCACTAAGCCCACACTAATCACGCCCAGTGCCTCCAAAACTGCTGCTTCGAATTTCACAGCTCCGTGCTACTTTCCCCCCGTCTTCCACAATCCGGTCGACGTATCCCATGATCTGGTGCTTTGGTCACCAAGCCCACACCAATCACGCCTAGTGCCTCCGACACTGCTGCTTCGGATCTCACAGCTCCGTGTGACAATCCAGGATTTCACAACTCCGTGTTACTTTCCCCCTGTCTTCGACGTATCCCGTGATCTAGTGCTTTGATCACAAAACCCGCACTAATCACGCTCAGTGTCTCCGACACTGCTGTATCACTTGGTTGTAGAAAAACAAGTTTCAATGGCTTCCAACTTTGAGACTTCTTGAATGGATCTTTAATATGCAGCAAGTCTCTCAATGATGAAGAATTTAAACACTCTTGAATATTTTCTCTTTGAGCTCTGAGTGTTTTTCTCACTTGAATATTTTCTCACTAAGCTTTTTCAAGCAGATTGGATTCGTATGATCTCACGTTTTTAGCTTGTTGGAAGTGCTTTGATCTGCTTCAATCTTCATCCTTTTATAGCTGGTTTTGAGAAGTTGTCCGTTAGAAAAAGACAATTTCAAATTTGAATTCCAAATCTCGGATTTGAATTCTTGTAGCCTTTGCACAGGATCTGTAGCTTCTTCAGAAGATCTTATTAAAAATAATATCTCTGACATTTGTGATATTTCAGCCATTGCTCAGCTCTTGGCCCATGTGAAAAGACTCTTAAAATATTTCTGATGTAGATCGTGTCTTCACGTGAAGGTGCAAAAATAATATCTCTGAGATTTGAGATATTTCAGCCATTGCTCAGCTCCTATGTGAAAAGACTCTTAAAATATTTCTGATGCAGATCGTGTCTTCACGTGAAGGTGCTTCTTAAAATAATATTGAAACTTCATCTCCAACTTCGAAACAACTTCATCTCCTTCTTAGTTTTGAACCTGAAACCTTGCGATTTATACATCAAGCTTTCATCCATCTCGGCTATACGGATTATTAGTTATTGTAGCATTCTCCTTGATGTATTTCTTTCTTTCCATAGATGCTTGATCTCCAAAATAACTTCATGCAATTTCGTTTGTTTCTCGTTTCTTCGTATGAGATTATCAGTATGACTTCTTCTTTGAGTTGGGGTGTGTGGGCTTATTTAAGTATACATATCATATGCATACATCTCCTTCTTCTTCTTCTTCTTCTTCTTCTTCTTCTTCTTCTTCTTCTTCTTCTTCTTCTTCTTCTTCTTCTTCTTCTTCTTCTTCTTCTTCTTCTTCGTATTTTTCCCTTTTTCTATATTTATTAATTTTCCTTTCATGGTTTATGACACGCCTAGACTTAACAAATAAAATTGGGGATTCTAAAATACAATTTGGCATATCAAAAAACTATTACAATATATCCCTAACAATTTCCCCCCTTTTGATAATGCCAAAACCCTATACTCAGTCATTGGCTTTAGGTCTTTTGGAAAAATATTTTTGCTCAATTTTATTTGACAAAGCCATGATGAGTTTAACAAATATTTTCTAGGAAAATAAATTGACTTGTGAATTAATTTTAGACAAGTTCCTAATACGCATTTGCATATTTAATTCTAGTCATATTTCTCTTTTGTTATGCGTTTTACATGCTTGTCTTTTAATTCACATACTAATTACAAGTTAAGATATCAAAAAGAAATATAGACCACTTTAGGAAATTAACATAACTTGTATGATCATAATAAGGGAAAATACTTGATAATTTCGAAACAGTAGTTTTACAAAACAAAGTTTCGAAAATCAGATTACCTCTTTTGCCTCTTATCACTTCTTCCGTTCTTCAGGACATCTTTGATGTGTTCTCTCATCTTGTACACATCATTCTTGATACGTTCACAGAAGAATTCCTTGTTAACTTGTCCGGCGAGGTAATTTTCATAAGCTTCTTTCAAAGTTGTTCCCGGTAGAACTCCAGCATCAATCCACTCTATGCATTCATTGAAGCTCCTACCGTGGCCTAGAGAATTTCCTGTGGTTCCAGTGAGTTTTTGCAATTCAAACCACATATCCATCTTCTTTCTCTTTCTCTGTTCTTCCTTATTCTTCTCATTTACCAGTGTGCTACTTCAGCTGGGGATTGCTTTTTGATCATGGCAGGTGCGTTCTTTGGTCCATACGGTATATGGTATATCAGTTTTGGAGCAATTGAACTAATCATCAGCCTTTCCCTTAAATGAACCTGCACCTAAACCAGAATTAGAAAATTGAGCAAAATCCAAACCACCTGGAGATGCTTAGCGCCCACGGCCTCGGCCACTTGGTGGTGTAGCTTGTGGTTGCCCAAAAAAATATTCTTGTTGTTGAGCTGCCATATGACTGAGATATTCTTCCCCCCTTTTGGCTTTATCGGCTAGAAAATTAAGGACACGGGTATCTCGGTCTTGATTGGCTTTCACAATCTTGATTCCTTCATTGGCTACGTTAGAAGTATTCTGCAAAGTTTCCAACTTCTGAGTCATGGAGGATAGCTCAACTTCAAGTTGATTAATTCTTCGTTCTTGATCTTGTATGGACTTCAGTTGCCTCATATGGCGTTCATAGTTGATCTTCTCGGCTTCCTCCTTTTCTTTCTTAAAATTTTTGATCACTTTAACCAAACTGGCAGTGATGTTATTTTTCAAACGCTCTTCTGTTCTTTCGATCTTGGACTCCAATGATGTGTGCTTTTCAAAGATTTGCATGAAATTTGACCTTGAGTTGTTAAATTCTTGCATCGCCAAATGTCCTTGATCTCTCAAAGTAGTTCCGATCTTGTGGCAAATTGTATCTCCAGATTCAATTTGGATACTTTGGCAAACAAAGTTGTCAAAAGGTCATCTTCATCTTTTTCAGGCTGGTGGTGTGTTGTCCAGTTTAGATTGTGTAGAGATCTGAGAAACTTCCTTCTAGAATCTGCTAGAACTGGAGTTTCCACAAGTTATAAGCTTCTTCCTTAAGATGATTCGACCATGGTGGTATTTTCTTGACAACTGGCTTCTTTGTCACGGGTTTCTCCTTCTGTATTGACTTCCTCTTCTCCTTGATAATTGTCAATATCTTGGGAGAAACTTGGATTTGAAAGAATAGGTTGCTCAGACAATGGTCTGTCTTCTAGTGGGGATTGGAAGTTTGCAGTACTTTTGACAGAGGCATTCGGATTTTGTACTGCAACTTCAATTAATTGTTCCCTCCCAATTAATTCTCTATTCACGTTCAAAATTTCTTCTCTTACTTGTTCTCCAATCTCTTCTCTAATCTCATCTCCAACATCTTCTCTGATTTGTTCTCTGACCGTGTCAACATCATCTCTGGCAGAGTCATTTACTTCAATTTGTGGACCATCAAAATTCCTCAAGATTTGGTCATTATTTGTTTCAATATTTGTCTGTCTTTCGGCTTCAGTGACAGGGATATTGACCAAATTTAAGTCACCAATCACAACAGTAGTAGGTTGATCATCATCAGCAATATATAACACAGGTGCACATACATGTGAAATATTTTCTCCTTCTTCATTCCTTTCTCTTAATGCATCAAGAACTTCATTAGCAAGATTAAGAGATGGTTCACCTGGGTTGTGATGAGTGTCCACAACAGATCTTTACAACGCAATTTGTAGTTGAGCTTCATTAAACTTTTCCAATTGTGCCAGTGAAATTTGAGATACATTTTCTTCGGCCACAGCTGCAACAACTTTTCCTCTTGCAACTTTTTCTTCAAGTTTTGATCTGTAAACTTGATCTAGATTCATTTTGAGTGCCTCAAGTATAGAATCCGTTCCACACCACTCCAAAGAAAATTCTTCACTTTCTATCAATTCCGAAGAAGCTTTATGGATGAGAGAGTGATATTTCTCAATTCGCCAATTTTTCCATACTTGAACTCTGACCTTCTCGTTCATCAACTCTGGATCATCTTGGATAGTGTTGAACACTACTGGTCCGGCACTAGCTTCACCTGTTGATTGGCTCGAAATTCTTCTTTGCAACTCGTTGGAGACTCGTACTTCAACTCCTGCTAGTTCCATCCGTGTTGTGTCATCAATGGGTTCGATTGGCAATCCCGGATGACAAACATTCTGAGCTTCATTGTCAATTACTCCTTGGAACGGTATTATTGGCATTGCTGTGCTCGTGGCTTCTTGTTCTCTGATGGTTTGGTTACTGGACCCCATAAAATTACTTGCGGTTAAGGCAACCCTGTTGCTTCTGATTTGAGACCCTCTTGATTGAGGTGTTTTTGTGCTTGCAGAAGTTCCTCCTTTGGATGCCTTTTTCTTTTGACTCTTCTTCCCATAGTCTGGTGAAAACGTCATGAATAGATACCTATAGATTCCAACACTTTTGTGTTTTCTCAAAGGTATTTTCTTCTTCCTCAAAATTTCTCCAATGACAAGTCCATAGCCTACACCTTGAAGAAATTGATCTCCTTTGAGTGGGCTTCCAACTGGCTTTGCGGCAAGAATAAAGCCTATAATTTTGGTGAAAATGTAATTCACCCAATTGAACTTGATTCCACTCATGATTCCATTCATCAAGCAAATATATGGAGCAGAGAATTTATTCAAAGTTCCCAATTTGTGATCCAGGGCTTTGTAAATTATATCCAACAACATCTCGTATTCTGGCTTCAAAAAATTTTTCTCATCGCATAAATCTGGTATTTCTGGTGCTTTTGGACCTCGGATTTCATCCCAGAAACTTTGAAGATCATAATGATGAATATCCACAAGGATTTGAGAATTTGAAAATTTGAAACAAGTTTGGATGTCTTCTTTAGAAATTTCAACTTGTGTTCCGCCAACAGTGGATAGAATTCGGCCATTCTTCACGTTTGCATGTAGGTAAAATTCTACCACATCTTCAAAGGCTCCAGAGTACTTGTAGGTGAGAAAATCATAAAGTCCACAGTTCTTCAATGCTTGGACGATCTTCGCTGCTAGAACTTTGTCTTGAGCTCCATTCATGAAATATTCTTCGTTGAGAACCATTCCCACCGTGAGTTGTTTCACAAACACGGTTAGATCCTTGGGTTATTCTGTTTGCGCCATTGTGATCGACATGGATGATGATAGGAGAGGGATTTAGGCTTTTTGAGTGATATGAGATTTTCTTTTGGTAGAGAAGATGAAGAGTTTTGTATGAGAGAGGGTTTTAGAGGGTTTTTCTCGGTTGGACGAGAGAGAGAGGGTATGGACGATTAAGTCCTTTTGTGTAAGGGTTCCAAAAGTAACTCTTTAAGGATAGATGTGTCTTTTTAGTGAGGATGAGCCAGGAGAGAGAGAATGCAATCATTACTAGACAGCAGCATTTAATGCTCACAGTTTCTTAGAAATCTCTTAAGCACGTAATTGATTTCTAAAAGGACACATAAGGTGGAGATTGAGTAGGAGAGGAGGTTTAGGATTTGATTTGGAGAGAGTTATGAGAGGAGGTTTAATAGGAGGCTAAGTTGGAGAGTCAGTTTAGGAGGTGGATTCTCGAACAACAGGTTAGTTCTCTCACAAAATAAATAATATCAGATAAAATATCTCCATCTTTCAGAAATTGAATTTTCTTTAAATAAAATAACAACCATACGTTAAAATAATGAATTTAAACACTTTGGTGGTATCAAATGTCTTTTGGGATTTAGTTACCAAAAACAATTAGGAAACAATCACACACACACACACACACACACACACACACACACACACACACACACACACACACACACACACACACACACATATATATATATATATATATATATATATATATATATAATATATATATATATATATATATATATATACACACACACACACACACGGTAATACATATATAAATCACACAAATTTTGGTAAATAAATAAATTTGTAACTTCTTCCCAAAAACAAATTTTAGAAACCAAAAATAACTTGATACCAATTTTGAAAAGGTTTTCTGGCAATTTAAAATAACACAAATAATAATTGAACACATATAGCACATGCAATTCATGTAACAAATATTTATCATGCCACAAATAAATTAAAACATTTTATGAGCAATTAGGCATGTAAATAAATCATTCATGAAGATTAATACACATATACGAAAAATTTACTTGCATTTCAAGTAACAAATTAAACTAACATGTGATTAACTTCAAAATTTCGAAAATTGCATATTTATCAAATAAATTTTGCATGGCACATAATTACACGTAAAATAACACATGCAAATATATAAACAAATAGATAACACATATTGCAAAATTATTCACGTAACTTTCAAAAAAGAAAATGAACAAACAATGCTAAATAAATTAAATTGAGCACATGTATCAATTAAAATACGAAAATTAAGTCCAGTGGTACTTAGCTCAATTCGATCATTCCCAATTCGCGCCTTAATGTAGCATATCTCGTTTCGCATAAAGGCTTTGTGAGAATGTCTGCAACTTGATTCTCCGTAGGGATATACTCGATTTTTAGATCTTTCTTTTCAACATGATCCATTATGAAGTGATAATGTTGATATGTTTGGTTCTTGAGTGAAGCACCAGATTGTGAGTAATCGCAATTGCACTAGTATTATCACAATAAATACTAACATCATCACAATTTACTCCATAATCCTTCAATTGCTGCTTCATCTACAGTATTTGCGCACAACAGCTCCCTACAGCAATGTATTCGGCCTCGGCGATACTAGTTGCGATGGAATTTTGCTTTTTGCTAAACCAAGAAACAAGCATTCCCCCCAAGAATTGGCATGTCCCGGAAGTGCTTTTTCTGTCTATTTTGCAACCTGCAAAATCCGCATCTGAAAAACCTGTTAGAGTAAAATCTGTACCTTTAGGATACCATAATCCTACGTTCATCGTTCCTTTAAGATATATTATGATCTTCTTGGTTGTGGTGAGGTGGCTTTCTTTTGGATTTGCTTGGAGTCTCGCACACACTCCCACAACATAAGATATGTCCGGCCAGCTTGCAATGAGGTATAGTAGTGAACCAATAATTCCTCTATATTTCGTTTGATCGACATCTTTTCCATCTTCGTCTTTGTCCAGTCTTAATGATGTACTCATAGGAATTTTGATTGATGATTTTCCATCAAGGCCAAACTTCTTGATCAAGTCGCGGGTGTACTTGGCTTGATTGATGAAAATTCCTTCTTTCATTTGTTTAACTTGTAAGCCCAAGAAGTAATTTAGTTCACCCATCATGCTCATTTCAAATCTATTCTGCATAAGCTTTGAAAACTTCTCACACAAAGAATTGTTAGTGCTTCCAAATATAATATCATCAACGTATATTTGCACTAATAAATATATTCACCATCTTGTATTCTAAAGAGAGTTTTGTCAACTTGGCCTTTGGTGAATCCATAGCTTATAAAGAACATTGACAAGGTATCATACCAAGCTCTTGGTGCTTGTTTTAACCCATACAATGCCTTTTTAAGTTTGTAGACTTTGTCACCTTCGCCTTTTACCTCGAAACCTGGGGGTTGTTCGACATAAACTTCTTCTTCAAGTAATCCATTCAAGAATGCGCTCTCGACGTCCATTTGGTAGACGGTGAAGTCTTTGTGTGTGGCATAAGCTAGGAAAATTCTTATTGCTTCGAGTCTTGCTACAGGTGCAAAGGTTTCATCAAAATCTATTCCTTCCTCTTGCGAATATCCCTTTGCAACGAGCCTTGCTTTATTCCTAACAATTACGCTGTCTTTGTTTGCTTTGTTCCGGAAGACCCATTTTGTTCCTACAACATTATGATCACTTGGTCTTAGAACTAGTTCCCAAATGTCATTCCGTTTGAATTGATCAAGCTCCTTTTGCATGGCGTAAATCCAACTCGGATCATTTAAATCTTCGTCCACTTCCGTTGGTTTCGATTTGAGATAAATAGCACTGTGAACAATGCTTCCATGGTTGAGGATCTTGTCTTCACGCCATCGCGTACATTTCCGATGACTAAATCTGGAGGGTGATTTTTGAGCCATCTCAAATC
This sequence comes from Ipomoea nil, assembly GCF_001879475.1. Classification (NCBI taxonomy): domain Eukaryota; kingdom Viridiplantae; phylum Streptophyta; class Magnoliopsida; order Solanales; family Convolvulaceae; genus Ipomoea; species Ipomoea nil. The sequence continues at coordinate 96,978 of NW_017619158.1, read as the reverse complement.
TGGTTCAAATGGGTGCATGATACTGGATTGGTTCGCTGGTTGAGAACTGGAGGTGTTGGTTCGAATTTCAGCATTAATTCATTGGTCTCCAACTTGATCTTCAACCTCATCTCTAATTGGTTCTCCAACTGGATCTCCAACCTCATCTCTAATTGGATCTCCAACCTCATCTCCATTAATATTATAATTAATTGCGCCACATGCACTTTCTGGATGAGAGATGGGATTTTCTAGAGAATTGGTTTCCAGCTCATCTAAACCCTGCAAAATATTATCTTCACACGTATAATTAGTATCACCAAAATCAATTTGACACTTGTTACCATTTTGCATGTCTTCCACGTCCAGTGCAACATTTTTGACGTGCGATTTTTCATCAAACACCACGTGTATGGACTCTTCAACCACCATTGTTCTTTTGTTTAATATTCTGAATGCTTTGCTGGTAGTCGAATATCCTAGAAAAATTCCTTCATCTGCACGCTCATCGAAAGCTTTTAGATGCAATTTATCATTAATATGAATAAAACATTTGCATCCAAAAATATGAAAATAATTAATATTTGGTTTTCTCCCTTTGTATAATTCATATGGCGTCTTCTTGTACTGCTTGTGAATCATGCTTTTATTTTTTGTGTAGCAAGCAGTGTTGATAGCTTCCAGCCCAATATCTTTTCGGGAGACCGGCTGCACTGATCATCACTCGTGCGGCTTCTTTGAGCGTCCGATTTCTTCTTTCGGCTACGCCATTTTGTTGTGGCGTTCTCGCGGATGATAATTGATGACAAATTCCTTGTGCATCGCAAAATGATTGAATCATGCTATTCACGAACTCGGTTCGACGATCGGTTCGGATTTTTGATATTTTCTTCTCATTTTGTAGTTGCTTCATTAGCTTTTGTAGCACTTTCTCAACTTCGCTTTTCTTCTTGATGAACACGGTCCATGTGTACCTGGAAAAATCATCAACAACAACAAGAGTATATTTCTTACCACTTACACTTATTGGATCGACCGGTCCAAACAAGTCCATGTGTAGTAAGCTTAGCGGTCTTGACGTTGACTCTTGCGTCTTTGATTTGAACGACGATTTAATTTGTTTTCCACGTTGGCATGCGTCGCACACTTGGTCCTTCTTGAAGACAATATTTGGTAAACCTTCAACAAGATTTTTCTTTGCAAGTTGATTGATTGTCTTGAAGTTTAGATGGTTGAGCTTCCTATGCCATTCCCAATTTGCTTCATTCGAATTTCTGGCCATTAAGCATACAGACTCTTTGCTTGTGCTCCAATCAACAACATACATATTTTTCTTCCTTGCTCCAGTGAGTACTATTTCCTTTGTTGTCTCATTTTTGATTAGACACTTATATTTGGAAAATTTCACACGATAGCCTTTATCACAAAATTGACTAGTACTCAGCAAGTTGAACTTCAATCCTTCAACGTACGATACATCTTCAATTTTTATTCCATTTCTTTCAATCGTACCAACTCCATTGGTAATTCCATAATTTTGGTTTCCTCCAAAAATCACTTTTGGTCCATCGATTTTCTTCAAATTCACTAGATATGATTTATTTCTCGTCATGTGGCGGGAGCAGCCACTATCGATGTACCAAACATCCTCTTCTTCCTCTGCTCCAAGAGCCATAAGACAATCTTCACGTGTATTCAACTCATTTGATTTGCATATTAGCGCTTTATCATTTTTTGAACTTGAACTTTCATCGCTTGATGACGATTCGTCGGACTCATCATCTTCATTAGGCTCATTGCTCACTAGCGCCTTTCTTTTGTCACGTTTGAATCTTCGATCTTTGTTGTCAAATTTATTCGGTGTAGATTCAATGTTTTTGCCTTGATATTTGCTAACGATCGGATGCGGACAATTTACTTTAAAATGTCCGGGTTTGCAGCAGTTGTAGCATAGATCGTTCATTTCTTCAACTTTTTCTTCATTCGTCTTCCATACGCCATTTTGGTTTTCATGAGAGAAATTTTGATTTCTTCGTGATGAATATTTGTTGTCTCCTTTTCGCATGAATTTCCTGAACTTTTTAACAAAGAGAGCAAACTGTTCATCAATCATAAAATCAATATTATCTACTGACCTGGAGGTTGACGGTTGTTGGGCCAATAGAGCTGGATTTCAAACTTCATAATCTTCATCATTTTTGGCCTTCATTTCGAACTCATATGCTTTAAGATCACTAAACAATTTGTCAGTTGACAACGTTCTTAAATCTCGGTGATCTCGCATAGCCGTAACCTTCATGTCCCATGCGGATGGGAAGCCTCGTAGGATTTTGAGATTAATTTCTTTTTGGCTAATTTCTTTGCCAAGATCATTAATCTCTCCAAGAATTTTAATTATTCTTGCTTCCATATCAACAATGCTTTCACTTGATAGCATTTTGAAATCTTCGAACTTCTTCATGGCTATTGTGAGCTTGTTGTCTTTTTCTTGTTCATCGCCTTCACCGATCTTGATGAGAGTATCCCAAATTTCTTTCGCGGTTGTGCATTTTCGAATTTTTGGGAATATTGTATCATCAACGGTTTTGAATAGAATATCTTTGGCAATGTTGTCAAGATTATTTCTTTTTTTATCGTCTGATGACCATTCCGGTTTCGGCTTTGGTACATATTGTTGAGCATCAGATGATATAAGAAATGCCGTGTTGACTTTCAATATTTCAATCGGTCCATTAGAAATGACTTCCCACATTTCATCATGTAAGGCCCATAAATGAACCTGCATACGAACTTTCCAATCATCAAATTTATCAAGTGAGAAAAATAAATTTTGTGCCAAATCTTTATTCATCTTCTCGTGAGAAAAGAATAATATAATCCAATCACACACTGGTAAAATGGATCTGTCTAGCAGTCAGAAACAAGGTTGACCCAAATAGACAGTCTGCTCTGTACCAATTGTTGGTCCCAAAGGGGGTGTGGTAAAAGTCTAGAGGGGGAGGGGGGGAGGGGTCAATAGACTTTTAAACCGTTTTCGCGAATACAACAATTGTTGAGGCGATAGAGATATCAAGACTCTTAACTAGATTGTTAGAGTCTTGTACGCAGCGGAATAAATAAATACGAGTTGTGTGATTGTGTAAAGTATATCCACGTGATAAGCAGTAAGTAAATAAAGCAGTAAATGACACAAGGCAATTTATAGTTGTTCGGAGGTGATGTAATCCCCCTACTCCACTTGCTCTTATCATCCAAGAGCAATTCACTATATCTACCACTTCTTGGTTCCTAGATACAATGAATTTCTGTGATCTAGTGCTTTGATTACTAAGTCCACACTAATCACGCCCAGTGCCTCTAACACTGCTGCTTCGGATTTCACAGCTCCGTGCTACTTTCCAGGATTTGACAGCTCCGTGCTACTTTCCCCCCGTCTTCCACGATCCGGTCGACGTATCCCGTGATCTGGTGCTTTGATCACCAAGCCCAGACCAATCACGCCCAGTGCCTCCGACACTACTGCTTCGGATCTCACAGCTCCGTGTGACAATCCAGGATTTCACAACTCCGTGTTACTTACCCATCGTCTTCGACGTATCCCGTGATCTAGTGCTTTGATCACAAAGCCCGCACTAATCACGCTCAGTGTCTCGGACACTACTGTATCACTTGTTTGTAGAAAAACAAGTTTCAATAGCTTCCAACTTTGAGACTTCTTGAATGGATCTTCAATATGCAGCAAGTCTCTCAATGATGAAGAATTTAAACACTCTTGAATATTTTCTCTTTGAGCTCTGAGTGTTTTTCTCACTTGAATATTTTCTCACTAAGCTTTTTCAAGCAGATTGGATTTGTATGATCTCACGTTTTTAGCTTGTTGGAAGTGCTTTGATCTATTTCAATCTTCATCCTTTTATAGCTGGTTTTGAGAAGTTGTCTGTTGGAAAAAGACAATCTCAAATATGAATTCCAAATCTCAGATTTGAATTCTTGTAGCCTTTGCAGAGGATCTGTAGCTTCTTTAGAAGATCTTATTAAAAATAATATCTCTGACATTTGAGATATTTCAGCCGTTGCTCAGCTCTTGGTCCATGTGAAGAGACTCTTAAAATATTTCTGATGCAGATCGTGTCTTCACGTGAAGGTGCTTCTTAAAATAATTCTGATGTAGATCATGCCTTCTGGGACTTTCATCTTCTGTGTATTTTAATCTCTCTGTATGGCTACTGATGAAGTTGTTTGTGTTTGGCCAATGAGATCTCTTGATCTGGGTCTCATATTGATGGTGATAATTCAATCCTTGATTGAAAACTTCATCTCCAACTTCAGCTCTTACCATATATAGCCTTTGAAACTTCATCTCTAACTTCAGCTCTTACTATATATGGTTTGATGAAACTTCATCTCTAACTTCAGCTCTTACTATATATAATTTGATGAAACTTCATCTCTAACTTCAGCTCTTACTATATATAGCCTTTGAAACTTCATCTCTAACTTCAGCTCTTACTATATATAGCCTCTTACTATATATATATATATATATATATATATATATATATATATATATATATAGACTTCCTACTTCTCTTGAATTGATTTCGAAACCTAACTTCATCTCTAACTTCAGCTCTTGCTATATATAATTTGATGAAACTTCATCTCTAACTTCAGCTCTTACTATATATAGCCTTTGAAACTTCATCTCTAACTTCAGCTCTTACTATATATACTTTAGCTCTTACTATATTTTGATGAAACTTAATCTCTAACTTCAGCTCTTACTATATATAGCCTCTTACTATATATATATATATATATATATATATATATATATATATATATATATATATATATATATATATATATAGACTTCCTATTTCTCTTGAATTGATTTCGAAACCTCTTTTGAAACTCCTCAGCTCCTACTTCATCTCATAGAGCTTACTATATATAGCCTCTTACTATATATATATGGACTTCCTACTTCTCTTGAATTGATTTCGAAACCTTTTTGAAACTCCTCAGCTCCTACTTCATCTCATAGAGCTGATTTAGGCTTCTTTAATTTTGCCTTATAAAATTGTAGAGCCTTATAAAATATTCTTTAATTTGGCCTTATAAAATTATAAAGAGTGAGTTTTGAACCGAAAACCTTACGGTTTATACATCAAGCTTTCATCCATCTCGGCTATACAAATTATTAGTTATTATAGCATTCTCCTTGATGTACTTCTTTCTTTCCATAGATGCTTGATCTCCAAGATAACTTCATGTAATTTCCTTTGTTTCTCGTTTCTTCGTATGAGATTATCAGTATGACTTCTTCTTTGAGTTGGGGCGTGTGGGCTTATTTAAGTATACATATCATATGCATACATCTCCTTCTTCTTGTTCTTCGTATTTTTCATTTTTTCTATATTTGTTAATTTTCCTTTCATGCTCTATGACACGCCTAGACTTAACAAATAAAATTGGGATTCTAAAATATATACAATTTGGCATATCAAAAACTATTACAATATATTCCTAACAGTTACTCATATATCTACTGAGTTTACTAACCGCAAAGGCAATATCTGGCCTAGTACAGCTCATAAGATACATCAAACTACTAATAACTCGAGCATATTCTACTTGAGAAATACACTCCCTGTGGTTCTTGGTTAGATGAACGCTTCAATCTAATGGCGTCCTAGTCCTTTGATGATTATCTTTGTTAAATTTTTCAAGGATTTTATCAATATAATGTGATTGGCTCAACACAAGACCATCAGGTCTTGTAATGATTCTAATCCCGAGGATTAAATCAGCCAAACCCATATCCTTCATGTCAAATCTCGCATTTAACATGTTTTTGGTAGACTTGATCATCCGATCGTTACTACCAACGATGAGCATATCATCTACGTATAAACAAAGAATGACATAGCCGTCTATCGTTTCCTTAACGTAGACACATTTATCACTTTCGTTTATTTTAAACCCATTAGTCAACATCGCATGGTCAAACTTCTCGTGCCATTGCTTAGGCGCTTGTTTTAAACCATATAGTGATTTAACCAACTTACACACTTTCCTTTCTTGGCCCGGAACCACGAACCCTTCGGGTTGTTCCATATAGATTTCCTCATCTAATTCGCTATTTATGAAAGCGGTTTTAACGTCCATTTGATGAACTTCCAGATTCCACAACGCGGCTATGGCAAGTACCATCCGAATGGAGTTTATTCTCGTCACGGGAGAATACGTGTCGAAGTAATCAAGGCCCTTTCGTTGCCTGTAGCGCTTGATTACAAGCCTAGCCTTATACTTCTCAATGGAACCATCGGCTTTCATCTTCCTTTTAAAGACCCACTTGGATCCTAAGGGTTACTACCCGGAGGAAGATCAATAAGTTCCCAAGTGTGATTCTGTAAAATAGAATCCACTTCACTTTTAATAGCCTCTTTCCACATTGGTCCTTCTGTAGAAGTCACGACTTCTATATACGTTCGAGGTTCGTTTTCTATCAAACAAGTTATAAAATCGGGTTCATTTTCTAATAAACAAGTTAGAGTACTCGAATCATACTCCAACAAGTAAGTTAGAAAATCAGGACGAAATGATTTTCCAACTCTCGCCCCCTTACTGCATCTCGGCTCGAGCTCGGGTTCTCTCTCGGATTCCCCACTATCATTATCTATAGCTTCGTCAAACATTCGTTTTGACGTACTCGGTCCCTCGTTGGACCTACAAGGAAATACATTTTCAAAGAAAGATGCATTCCTTGATTCTATTATCGTGTTCTCGTGTACGTCCGGATTATGAGACTCGTGTACTAAGAACCGATAAGCACTACTATTATGTGCATAGCCAATAAAGATACAGTCCACCGTCTTGGGACCTATCTTTACTTTCTTAGGTGTTGGCACCAAAACTTTGGCAAGACACCCCCACACTTTCAGGTACTGGTAGGAAGGTTTCCTACCATTCCACAGCTCATAAGGAGTCTTATCGCCTCACCCCAAGCATCTTGAGGTATACCCGAACTTATAAGCATCGAATTCATCATATCTTTCAATGTACGATTCTTTCGTTTGGCAACACCGTTCGATTGAGGTGAGTAAGGTGTCATACACTCGTGTATTATACCTACACTCGCACAGAAGTCACCAATAGGTGCTTCGTACTCACTACCTCTATCGCTTCTAACTTTCTTAATCTTACGATTAAGTTGGTTTTCAACTTCATTCTTATAAAGAATGAATTTTTCCAAGGCTTCGTCTTTGCTTTTAAGCAAATACACATAGCAATAACATGTGCTATCGTCGATAAACGTGATAAAATATTTATTACCACCTTTCGTTTGTATCGATTTAAAATCGCAAAAATCATTGTGGATTAATTCTAGTGGTTCAGTTTCCCTTTCAATCGATTTGAAAGGTACTTTTGTTAGTTTTGCCTCAACACAAATTTCACACTTGTTATTTGTGTTAATTTGAAAATTAGGAATATGGTTCATGACCTAGTCTATCATGCCACAAATTGGAAGACTCAAACAAGTAAATGGAAGTAACTTTGCTCTTATTCATGATAATAGGCATTACATTAGGCTTAAAAAGCCCATCAGTTACATAACCTTTGCCTACAAACATTCCTAACTTAGACAAAACAACCTTGTCTGACTCGAATACCATGCGAAAGCCATGCTTGTTCAACAGTGAGCCAGACACCAGATTCTTCCTCAGCTCTGGAACATACAACACGTTGTTCAACGTCAGTTCTTTCCCGGAAGTCATCTTCAGAACCACCTTGCCCACGCCTTCCACAGCAGACTGAGCAGAGTTTCCCATCCAAACCTTCTCGCCCTCAACGGTCTCAAAGGTGTTGAACATCTCTCGGTTGCAACACAAATGCCTTGTTGCACCAGTATCGATGAACCACTCTCGTGGGTTAGAGTCCACGAGGTTCACCTCGGTCACCATAGCCGAAAGGCTAATCTCGACCTCCTTCTGACTGCTTTCTTCAACCATGTTGGCTTCAGACTTCTTGTTCTTCTTCTATGGAACTTTGCATTCAAAAGACTTGTGGCCAGACTTGCCACAATTGAAACATTTTCCATGAAACTTGTTCTTGGTAATGCCTCCACTTGGACCTAGCTTTCAGCTTGTCCTTCTTGTTCTTCTTGGAGCTTTTAGCATGCTCCACAACATTGGCCTTAGCGCCAACAGTGACAGAATTTCTCCCATCATTCGTCCTGTTCCCCTCCTCAATTCGGAGTCACTGGATCAGGTCCTCCAGGTTCATTTCCTTTCGTTTATGCTTAAGGTAGTTCTTGAAGTCCTTCCACCCTAGAGGCAGTAAGTGGATAACAGATCCCACTAGGAAGGCTTCACTCAACGTCATGCCCTCGTCATGGATTTCGTCAAAGATTAGTTGTAAATCTTCAACCTGACTTAGCACGGTTTTGGAATCAACCATTTTGAAGTCAAGGAATCGGCCAACCACAAATTTCTTAGCGCCGGCATCCTCACTTCGATATTTATGATCCAAGGCTTCCCACAGCGCTTTCGCTGTGCCAATCTTGTGATATACATCGTATAACGCATCACATAATCCGTTCAGGATGTAGTTTCGGCATAGGAAGTATGAATCCTTCCAATAGCCAACTGCCATCACGGATTGGGCATCCTGTTCCCTTAATTCGGGAACTTTCTCGGTCAAGAACCTTGCCAAGCCGAGAGTTCCCAGGTAGAACAACATCTTTTGTTGCCACCTCTTGAAGTTCGATCTACTACCGGTGAACTTCTCCGGTCTTTCGGCCGAACCACTCGGTACCGAAGGTACCCGAGTCATGGGAATATATCCCTCAGTGCTCCCACCATCTTGTGAACCAACGTTCACTGGTGTAGCTTGGGAATTAGCAACATTGTTGCCATTCCCACCATTGTTGTTCTCAACAACATTCTCCTCCCCATGAACTGGCAAACTGGGGTTCTCCATTTCTTCTAGGAAATTAGAGATAAACAACCAACGGGAAACGAGTATAAGGTTTTAAGATTGTTGGGTAATAAAGTTGAAAAGCCCCAAAAATTATAATCCTACGGAAAGATTATTATTATATAGGAAAACAGAAAAAACTGGGAAGGAAAATGTGGAGAAATCTGGGTAAGGGTTAGCACGAGTTGAACAGATTGTTCTTTTCCTTAAAACCTTATTTGCTACCTCCCACAAATGCTAGGAGCGTTGTAGCCTAGGTTTCCCAGGATAAAACGTGCTACGATTCTTTGTTTAAGCACCTACACAAAGAACCCAGCAAACAAAGCAAAGCAAGAACACAGTTTGCTAAAGAAGAGAGTAGAAACAGAGTTTTGAGAAGCTAAAAGTTACTGGAATTCCTTTGTTTCTAGTTCTGTGTAAAATGCTTCTGCCCTACCTCTCTTTATATAGGGCTGTTGGAAGGGATAACATTCAACATGGCCATTAATTGGTATTAAAACCAATTGTGTAACACCTGTAACAGCCACCCACTAACTAGGATTAAACTAAGATTTAAAATTGGAATTAAACAGTATTAATTCCGTAACAGATGAGTTTAATCTTCACAACAGGCTGAACTTTCAGGTTTCAGACCGTTGGGGTGCAGGTTCACACGAGAGCACACGGACCAGCAGTTTCACACGAGAGTACATCTCTCGTGTTGTGGTGCAACCCGAGAGTGCACCTTTCGTGGTCACCGTTGCACGAGAGTTGTGATCTCGGTGTACCACAACCTCTCGTGCTCTCGAATTCACACGAGAGCACACGAACAAGCAGGTTCACACGAGAGTACATCTCTCGTGTTGTGGTGCAACCGGAGAGTGCACCTCTCGTGGTCACCGTTGCACGAGAGTTGTGATCTCGGTGTACCACAAACTCTCGTGCTACCTTGTAGCACGAGAGCTCTTGTGCTCTCGGTTTCGACTGAACCAAGTGACTATATTAGTTGGAAAATGATACCGAAGTTTGACATATAACTTAGCCCGCAAGGCCAGCCAATTTCCGAATGACATTCGTGCCCGCAGGTGCCGGCGCACACGAGCTCGGGTCAATGCCAGCTCACACGAGCTCGGGTTTGAATCAAGCCTTCTCCATCTCGTTTCTAGTTGGAATTTGATTTGCACCCCCCCACCCCCGCGCGCGAGAAAACCTCTATGCTATACAATTCTACAGGCTTCAAAAGAGCTCTTGTATATAAGGGGGGCAAATCCACTTTCCAAACCAATGTGGGACAAAGCTCACTTTTTCCCTTCATTTCCCAACTCAAATAGGTCTACTTTGAGAATCAATATCTCATTCACCCATTATCCGTTTTGAGCGTACAATATATCAATCTCTTCGTCTTACTACGAAGAACCCGAATCCACTTTGACCCGACCAAAATCGGAAGTGGACCCCACTGATAATTGTACCACAAAATAACCACTTAATATGCCATTTTATGTCATTTAAGCTGTTTTTTCCAACAGTGTATTATTTTGCTTTGTATTATTACTAGTTTTTTTACGCGCTTTTGCGCGAATGGGTTAATGCCCATGATTATTTTTAAATAAGTATTTCAAAGTATAGGGGATTCATTATGCAATGAGATTATGGTGTAGGAAGCTTTAGATTTACCTTGCTGTGTATATGACTGAGATTTTAGTTGTAATATAAACTCTTTATCTTACAAACACCTATTGATGTTTATTAGTGGTAGTTTTTTTCCTACATGTTTCATGTGTTGTCAGATGTGTGTCGTATGTTATCATATGAAAGTATTGAACAAAATATTAATATTTATTACATTTGTATAAAATACTTGGTAAATAAATATATATTACATGTTTTGTATTATAACTTTGATATTTAATTACAATATAATGTAAAAAGAAGATAATTGACAATGTAGTGAATATAATAAATTAATAAATTTGAAGGTAAGGAATCTTGGAATTGTAGAAAATAGAGATAATATAACTAATGAAATTGTATTTCTTTTAAATTTTTTTTACAATGAATAATTTTTTTAAATAAAGCATTATAGACATCTAATTCTAAATTAATTAAATACATATGTATTATTTTTTGTTGTAGCTTCTAATTTCTTTAATTTAATAAGAGTAATAAAGTGTCGTACATACTTTTCATCAACAGTAATGAAATTAATGATTTTTTAAAAAATTTTTATTCATTGTTGAGACAAATTATTTTGAGAGTTTGTCAATGACAATTACTCCAATTGCTCTCAATAGATGATGATAATAAATAATTCAAAATATATAGTTTCAATATATATTGTTATAATGATATAGTAAAAATTAACTTAAAAATTTCTTAAGAAGTTTTCATGCATTGATAAAATTTTGATGTGTAAACTTGTTCATTTAGAGCTAGTAGGATGTTAACATTGTCAATTATTTGTAAAATGGTCCTACCGTTTTAGAGTCCATGTGTAATTGTATTTATGATCAACAACTTTGTAGTTAGGCCGCGTAGGTCTGACAATGATGTAAGAACAATTTTGTCGGATAAAAAAAATAGTATAATATTTGTAATGTACATTTGTACCATTATAAAAAAAATACAAAAAATATTAATACCATAATGGCCTAAATCATTCCAATAATGCAAAAGCATAATTGAAATATTAAGTTATGTTTTAAATAATCAAAAGAAAATTAATTAAACGTGAAAAATAAAAAAAAAACTTAACCTAAATTTGTTTGTTTGTTTGTTTGTTTTTTTTTTTTTTTTTTTTTTTTGTTTTTTTTGTTTTTTTTTGTTTTTCTTTTTTAAGTTCAAGATAATCAAATGATTTTTAAAATTCCTGATTTAGAATCTTTGATGCTCAACTTTGAATGCTATTTATTTAGTCGGGCTAATTGTTTGACCAAAGTTTATGTTAAATTTTTTAATACATTTTAACATATTCATTCATAATATATGCTTAACAATTATGCCAACTCTAATTGGGATGTGGTTCGAACCTAAGAGCTTTCTTATATAAATTACTAGTTCTTTTACACGCTTTGCGCGAATGGAATAATGCTCAATGGTTATTTTTAAATAAGTATTTCAAAGTATATCAATGCAATATTATATCGGAGATATTCATGCATAGGTAAATAAATATTGAATTTGTTTATTTAAATTGTAAGTGTACAATTTTAGTACACATTAAACCTTTGTTGGCTAATTTATTTAGTCTCACCTGAATTAGGGGTCCGTTTGGAAAGGATGAAAATGACTTCTGGAAAATGTTTTATGGAAAATGAGTCATTTTCCAGAAAATATTTTCCTTTTCCGGTGTTTGGTTGCATTCTGGAAAACTGTATTGGTGTGTTTGGTTTATTTTCTGGAAAATAGTAGAGTTATAAAATTAAACATTTATGAACACATCAAAAGTCCTAACCAACTCCTAATCAAGAAACTAATTAATGATTTATTAATTAAGATTTAATAATGCTTAAACTGGATACAATAATGAAATAAAAATCAAAGAAAGCTTTGTGAGTGTTGTTGCTTAGAAGAGTCAGGAAACACCACAGCCACTGCGGAATGAATTTCTCCCCCTCCTAGGAAATCTGCCGCACCAAAGCAGTTGCTCAGAATGGAAGAAGTTCCACCGCACGCTGAATAGGAATTATTCACCGTCACTGGAATCACTCGCAGCCGACACCGCTGACGGATGGACAAGCTGTGCCGAAGGTTTGGCTGTCGACCGAAAGAAATTGCTGCCCAGAACATGCCTACGACGGAAATCGCCGCAAACGGTAATCATATAGCCTCACCCTCTCCTTTCTAATTTTCTGGTGAAAAACGATGATGCCATGACTTTGAATTTGCGATCCTCCATGGCCGATCAGAGCTCTGAAAGCATCTGCCATGGTGGAAGAATGGGTTGTGTGATCTCCTATCTGATTCGACAATTTTTGTTATTGACCGTAGAAAAAAAAGGAGAAGATTTGGGAGAGGAGACAATGAAGAACGAGGGTTGTGTCTTGTGTGTGGCTTCAGAAAATGACTTCCCCCGAAAAAAAAGGGGAAGTTGTTTTCCGGAAAACATAGTCATTTTCCCCATTGACCAGAAGTCATTTTCAGTTGACTTCCATTTTCCATGCTCTTCCAAACACCAAAAACCCATAAAATAATTTCCAGAAATCATTTTACGGGTTTCCAAACACATCCTAGAATTAATTAGTTTTATTTAGTTTAATACTCCTGTTTTGGACCACTTCCTATCATCTAACATTTGCATGGCTATATTTTAATTGGTTGATTGGAAAAAGAGAAGTTAGCAATGCAATGAGTATTTGGAGGCATTCAAATAAAACATGTGGCTTTGATTTAATGAAGAGGTTGAGATGCTGATTATGAGGATCAATGTAATACATATCTAATGCTATAAAAGGAGACCTCGCCAAAGTGGAAAGTCGTCATTTTTTGAGAATTGATATATTGAGTAAAGGAATTTCTCGAAAGCTACTGCATAAATATCTATTGTTATTTTATTATTTCTTGAGAAATTCTGCCTGAGGTACGCAGTCAGTACCTGGTACAGCTGAAGCTTCGCTTGAAGATTGCTATGGCATGCACGGTTCAGTCATGAATAGGTGTAGAAAGGGTTGTAGTGGTAAAGGCTGAGAGCCATTTGTACTTACCTCTTGTAATAATCCTTGGTGAACATCTATAGTGGATTGGGCAGACGTGGGTTGCCCCGCAGACATAGGAGAAGCGCTCCGAACTGCGTAACAATTCTCTTGTGTTATTGTTTTATTTTATGCTTTCAATTTTCATTATTTACATTTGATTAACAAATCTAATTAATGAACGCGATTGTTGCATAACATAAAATCAAGTAGAAATATAAGTTAAATCTTGCATTCAAGATTCACGGTGCAATTTCAATTGGTATCAGAGCTTGCAGACTTAATTTATTAGTCTGTCGATCTTGCTATTCCGTGCCTCTTGAACTCAAGCTTTCAACGGCTTTTATTGCTTTTCTTTATTATGTTAATTTGTTCAATCTCACGGGTTGTTGAGTGTTACAGAATGGATCGTGTTAAGTTTCTTCCCCAACTAATTGGCGACAACTACGCTTATTGGAAAGCTCGCACACGTACACATCTAAAAGCTTAGGGTGATGCAGTATGGCGGTCCGTAGTGACAGGTTGGACTCATCCGACTAAAGCCAGTACCAGTGATGATGGAACGCGAGTAACTAAACCTGAAACCGAATGGTCCCAACTGAAATAACTAATGCTGGATATAACGATAAGGCCTTAGATACGATTTACTCCCTTATGCATGAAAGTCAGTTTTCTATAGTTGCAGGTACTGATTCAGCTAAAGGTGCGTGGGAGGCTCTTGAGTCAACTTACGAAGGAACTATGTCAGTGAAACAATCAAAGCTGCAACTGGTCCAGTTCGACTTTGAAGAGCTTCAGATGAATGAGGATGAGACCATCATGAACTTTCACACACGTGTACAGGAACTGGCGAATCGTGCGATGGTCCTCGGTGAACCTTTCCCCCAAGAAAAACTTGTTAAAAAAATTCTGAGATCGTTACCACCAAGGTTCAGAATGAAAGTCACGGCCATTCAGGAACATGACGGCTGGGAGAACAAAACGGTTACTCAGTTAATGGGAAATCTTCGAACCTACGAAATAGAAATTTTAACTGATCACACGAAAACGAAAAAACAAAAAAATGTAGCTTTTGCCGCTGAAGGAAATAATGTTGTATCTGATTCAGACGAACCAGGTGATGATACAGTTGTTTATTTGACTAAATAAGTTTTTAAAATTTTAAACATGTATCAAATAATTCACGCAACAAAAATCCACAAAGAGGAACAATGTCATCTAAAGCTGGTCCTAGGACAAGCTCGTCAAACTTCAAGCAGTCTGTCTCATGTCCAGGGCAGTCCAAAGAAAAATCTAACAATAAAGGAATCAAATTCTATAAGTGTGAAGGCTTTGGACATGTAAAAGTGGAGTGTCCCACCTATCTAAGACGCAAAAAGTCTATGTCAGCAATTACCTGGAGTGGTGACAAACCTAACGCTGAAACAACTGGATATGATGTAGAAGAAGTCTCCGGTAATTTTGTTGCTTTTACTGCACGTGTTGCTGGATGTTCAGAACTTGAAGAAGGAGCTGACTCAGAGGGAGGTGAATATGTCTCAGCGGAAGATTTAGAATTAAATGCTTTATCTTTTGAAGTTGAGTTCAATAAGTTGTACCCTAAATGGGAAGCCCTAAGAAAAGAAAATCGCAAATTGTCTAGTGAGATAGGGATTTTAACAAATGCTAGTAAAGTGTACCAAACTCAAATAGCAGATAGGGATGTACTTCTTAAAGAAGCGGCTGACCGAGAAGAGAGACTGAAACAGGAAGTACAGACCTTGAAGCAGGAGCTAAGCACCTACAAACGACAAATCCAAATGATGGACACCACTTCAACACTTGACAAAATCCTTGATTCCGGAAGAAAAACTTCTGCAAAATTTGGTTTGGGTTTCACCGGAAGCAACTCAAAGGATAAAACGGTATTCGTCAAAGCGTCTGGACCTGATCCAGGATACATTCCTGAATCCAGCTCAACAAAACATAACAGTGGTATAGTAAGGTCAAACAAGCAACAGTACAAACTCTATAACCCCGTATGTCATTATTGTAGGTTGCGTGGCCATACCAGACCCGAATGCTACTACTTCTACAAGGATCAAAGAATCGAGAAGTTCAAACACAAGAACATCCAACCCTTTACAAAACAGATTTGGGTTAAAAAGACTGACAATATTTCGTTTGTCTCTTTTCACTCTAAAAGTGCAGGAAGAGAAGAGAAATGGTACTTTGACAGCGAGTGTTCTAGTCACATGACAGGAAATGCCAAATTTCTAAGTAACGTAAATGCAAGCAAAGGTGAAGTTACCTTTGGTGACGGTATTAAAGGTCAGGTCACTGGCATAGGCATGCTAAATGTAGTTGGCCTGCCAAAACTAGAAAAAGTATTGCTAGTCAGTGGACTTCACGCAAATCTCATAAGTATAAGTCAACTATGTGACCAAAACTGGAACGTGTGCTTCACCAAAAATAACTACAGTGTCCTGGACAAAACAAATCAATGCGTTATGGAAGGTAAAAGGTCAATTGACAATTGCTATATTCTAACTAACATATCTTCTGTTGCAGGACCAGCATAGATGAAGCTGAGCTATGGCACCAAAAACTAGGGCATCTGAGTTACAGACTACTTGATAAACTAATTAATATAGAAGGTGTTCGTGGTTTACCAAAGATGAAAGTCGAATCTACCATTTGTGGTGCCTGCCAAGCTGGGAAACAGACCAAATCATTTCATCCAGCTCAACATACCATAAACACGAGTCACTGCCTAGAACTGATCCACATGGATCTCATTGGTCTTATTCAAACAGAGAGTTTTGGAGGTAAGAAATACATACTGGTATGTGTTGATGATTTTTCACGTTTTTCGTGGGTAATCTTTCTCAGGGAAAAATTCGAAGCACTTGAAGCTTTCAAAACACTGGGACTGAAACTCCAAAAGGAAAGAAATGAGCCTATTATTCAAATTCGAAGTGATCGCGGACGGAAATTCGACAACAACTTGTTCGATGCCTTTTGCAATCAATCAGGAATTACCCACGAGTATTCAGCACCAAAGACACCTCAACAAAATGGAGTCGTTGAATGAAAAAACCGCACCATTCAAGAAATGGGACGAGTCCTGCTCAACGCCAAAGGATTACCTCAAAAATTCTGGACAGAAGCTGTAAACACCGCATGTCACATCCCCAACCGAGTCTATCTTCGGCCAGACACAAGTCAAACACCGTATGAATTATGGAAAGGTAAGAAACCGAATATTAAATACTTTCACATTTTTGGCTCACGATGTTTTATTTTGAAGGATAGAAATCCTATTGCAAATTTGAACCAAAAAGCGACGAGGGGATCTTTCCTGGTTATTCAACGAACAACAGTGCATATCGTGTATACAACAAAGTGACCAAGACCATCATGGAGTATACAAATGTTATAATTGATGATCAACTGAATGATATTGTTGAAGTTTCACAACCTAAGTCAGTGACAGAACCTGATGCAAACTGTTCTGAAACTCCTGATCCTGAAACTCCTAAACCAGACCCAGAGTCACCTATGCCATCACCAACGCCATCTGAACCTGACCCAGAACCAGAATCAGAATCTGACACTGATCAAGACGACATTGACATTCCAACACGCATCCACAGTAGATCATCCATCTTCAAAATTAATTTTGCCATCATCTTTGGTGATAAGGTCTACAGGTTCATTACTCTCTAATTCCTTTTGTTGATTTCATAAATATTTTAGGGTGTCATTGTCTAATGTGTCCTGTGAAATACCTGCAATTTTTCCTATGTCTAAAGCTGAGTTTTTTTTTTTTTTTTTTTTTTTTTTAATGTGTTCCTTTACCTTATTTGGTGCCCTCTACTTTAATATCATTGCATTCATCAAATCTTGACAATTCTTCATCTTTGCCAGTGTAATATTCTGCATATGTGATAGAATCTGTTTCAGGATCAGAGAATTTATCTTTTGAATTAATGGTTCTGTTCCTACATGCTCTCACATTGCATCTATGTCTTTTTCTGTGCGTGTGTCTCTCTATGATTGATTTGTCCTCTATTCCATTTTTTTTAATTTTCTCGCAATTAGTCATTTTCGTTACCTACTACTCAAAATTGCTGATTGATTCTTTGTGTTTTGTTTTTGTCTGTTTCTGTTCGTTCACTAAATGTCCTATCTATGTTGTTTTGGCTGCTTTTGATATGATAATTCTTTGATTATGCCTTATTGTTGGTGTTTCTTGTGCTAAAAATTGGAATTCTATAAGGTTGCTTGAATGGTAAGTTTGCTGCAAGTTGATATTTGTAGCTATGTGTTTATGTGAATGTACCTATTGATTTACCTGCATTCTCCATAAAAGTGTTATCGGTAATCTTGCTCTGTGTTATGTGTTTAGTCTGGTCATGACCGTATGTGTGTTTATTTGTGTGTTTTTCCGTGCTATCTAGTATGAATCTGTGCCTAATTTAGATTTATATATATGAATCTGTGCCTGATGTTGCTTTAGTTGAATCTCCGGCTGAATATGCTTTACCTGAATGTGCTTACTGTCTTGTTTACCAATCTGTCTTTTTGAGTGGCCCAATTGTGTGCTTTTTGTGTTATTTGCTACGAATTTGTGCTTGAATGTGTGTATTACTTGGTATGTTTTATCTACTTAATCTGCTCCAATTTGATTTGTGTGTCTTTATGTGCTTATATGTTATCAAGTTATGCATGTTTTTCGTTACTAATTTTCTTGTGTAGGTTCAATTCTATCGGGCACTCCGTCAGACTCAATCCACTAATATAGATGTTCACCTTTGTCAATTTATTGGCAAAAGGGGGAGTATATACTAAGGGGGGGGGGGGGTATGGTTGGAATAAGGGGGAGTTTTGGTAAAACTATTGGATGTTTGGTTTTGTGGAATTTTGGTAAAATTGTTGGATTAAGGGGGAAGTAAGAAAGGGGGAGTAGTAGTTGAATGGTTGATGTATTGGCTTGACTATGACTGTTGCATATGGTAATATGGTACTCTTTTTTGGTAATCTCTGATCAATATATCACTCTTCTCGCCAAGTATAAAGCCTTTATTTGGCTAATTCATCTACTGTGTATTGTGGTGGGTCAATGCTTATTTTATGAAGTGTGAAGCCTCATGGATTCTTCGACAATACAGGTTATGTGATATTTAATATAGCGGATTCATGGATGGAACATGGTCCAAAAGAGTTTTTGGTAATTGCTTAGTTAATTCTCACCTTAGGATATTGTTCAGTACATATACTAAGGGCCTTGAATAAAATTGTTTATCTTATTTGGCCAAGGTATAAGATACTGTAGTTTTTACCAAATAAATTGCCAAAGGGGGAGATTGTAAGTGTACAATTTTAGTACACATTAAACCTTTGTTGGCTAATTTATTTAGTCTCACCTGAATTAGAATTAATTAGTTTTATTTAGGTTAAAACTCTTATTTTAGACCACTTCCTATCATCTAACATTTGCATGGCTATATTTTAATTGGTTGATTGGAAAAAGAGAAGTTAGCAATGCAATGAGTATTTGGAGGCATTCAAATAAAACATGTGGCTTTGATTTAATGAAGAGGTTTAGATGCTGATTATGAGGATCAATGTAATACATATCTAATGCTATAAAAGGAGGCCTCACCAAAGTGGAAAGTCGTCATTTTTTGAGAATTGATATATTGAGTAAAGGAATTTCTAGAAAGCTACTGCATAAATATCTATTGTTATTTTATTATTTCTTGAGAAATTCTGCCTGAGGTACACAGTTAGTACCTGGTACAGCTGAAGCTTCGCTTGAAGATTGCTATGGCATGCACGGTTCAGTCTTGAATAGGTGTTAGGAAGGGTTGTAGTGGTAAAGGCTGAGAGCCATTTGTACTTACCTCTTGTAATACTCCTTGGTGAACATCTATAGTGGATTGGGCAGACGTGGGTTGCCCCGCAGACGTAGGAGAAGCGCTCCGAACTGCGTAACAATTCTCTTGTGTTATTGTTTTATTTTATGCTTTCAATTTTCATTATTTACATTTGATTAACAAATATAATTAATGAACGCGATTGTTGCATAACATAAAATCAAGTAGAAATATAAGTTAAATCTGGCATTCAAGATTCACGGTGCAATTTCATAAATCAGTAATTTAAAGTATATAAATTCAAGATAATATATGAGAGATTGATTTTATTGTCACTAAAATAAATGTTTGCAACTTTGTAATAACACTAGTTTAAATACTTAGTCTAAAAACGATAGTCTAAATAAATACTACTTTTAGTTAAATTTCTCTAATTCTTCTTAATTCTATTTTGGGTAGCATTGTCATTGTCTTCATCTTCAGTACATGTCCTTTTTTTTATTGGTAGTATGTCATGTGCAATTGGGTTACTGGTGGTAGCATAGATAGATTCATCGTGTAATGAGATTATAGTGTAAGAAGCTATAGATAATGCAAAAAGAAGAACAATGGACAATGTGGTGAATATAATAAATTAATAAATTTGAAGGTAATGAATCTTTGAATTGTAGAAAATAAAGATAATATAACTAATGAAATTATATCTCTTTTTAAATTTTTTATAATGAATATTTTTTTTTAAATAAAGGCATTATAGACATCTAATTCTAAATTAATTAAATGCATATGTATTATTTTTTGTTGTACCTACTACTTTATTTAATTTAATAAGAGTAATAAAGTGGCGTACATACTTTTCATCAACAATAATGAAATCATTGATGTTTTTTTTTTTTAAATTTATATTCATTGTTGAGACAAATTGCTTTGCGAGTTTGTACAAGTGTTACAATTCATGTCAATAGAGGATGATAATAAATAATTCAAAATATATAGTTACAATAGATATTGTTATAATAATATACTCCGTAGTAAAAATTAACTTACAAATTTCTTTAGAAGTTTTCATGCATTGATAAAATTATGACACTGCTGGAAATTATGGAATTTCCGACCACCTGAAAGTGATCTTAAATCAAGTTGAAAGCCTTGTTCCGACCACTTTTAGTATCCGGAAAAACCTTTGTTGCTATTTTCGACCACTTTTTGCTTTCGACTTGATTTAAGATCATTTTCAGGTGGTCGGAAATTCCATAATTTCCAGCAGTGTGATGTGTAAACTTATTCAATTGGAGCCAGTGGGATGCCAACATGTAAATTTGTTAGAAAATGGTCCTACCATTTTAGAGTCCATGTGTAATTGTATTTATGATTAACAACTTTGTAGTTAGGTCGCGCAGGGCTGACAATGATGTAAGAACAATTTTGTCCGATAAAAAAAATAGTATAATATTTGTAAAATAATATACAATTGTACCATTATAAAAATACATACAAAAATATTAATGGCATAACAACCTAAATCGCACCAATAATGCAAAAGTATAATTGAAATATTAAGTTTTGTTCTTATCTAAATAATCAAAAGAAGATTAATTAAACAAAAAAAAAAAAACTTAACCTATATTTGTTTTTTTTTTAAATGCATAAAAATCAAATGATATTTAAAGTTCTTGATTTATAATCTTTGATGCTTAACTTTGAATGTTATGTATTTAACCGAATTAATTATTTGAACAAAGTTTATGTTAAATTTTATATTATATATATTTTTAAATATATTTTAACATATTCGTAGTATATGTTTAACAATTATCCCAACTCTAATTGAGATGGGGTTCGAACCTAAGACATTTCTTATAGAAATTAATGAGTAGGTTAAAATTATTAAATAGTTAACGGAATATTCTGTTACTAAAGTTTATATTACGGAATTTATGTTATTTAAGGGAAGAAAATAATATAATATATGGTAAATAAGGAAAATCATTAAAAAAAAATACTAAAATCAAAATAATATGAACCATTCATTTTAAGAAACAATAGGACCGACATTTTTTTGTTCCAGTTAAGAGCCTAACATTATTCGCTCTTATTAGAATTGCAGATTGTAGATGTAGATTGTAGATAGATAGATAGATAATGAGTATGTTAAGAATAATAAATAGTTAACGGAATATTTCGTTACTAAAAGTTTATACTAACGGAATTTAGGGTTATTTAAGGGAAGAAAATAATATAATAGAGGGTAAATAAGAAAAATCATTAAAAAAATACTAAAATCAAAATAATATAAACCATTCATTTTAAGAAACAACTACTACCGACATTTTTTTGTTCTAGTTAAGGGCTAACATTATTGGCTCTTATTAGATTTGTAGGTTCTTATTCTTATTCATTTTTTTTTATTATTGCTATTGTTATTTTTATTTTCTTTTGAAAGCTGTTGTTATTATTATTAGTATTATTATAAATGTTATTTTATTATTGCATAATAATAATAACAACAACAATAATAATATTATTATTATGAATCTTTTTATATGTCTTTTTACATTTAGCCGCTAATAGTAAAAAACTAATTTTACCAAACATCTTTTTACGAACCGCCAATGCAATCCGCTGGTTAAACTCGCTAACACAATCCGCTATCTGTTAACAGCTAACCGCTAGACGCGAATTACCAAACAAAGCCGAAGTGTATAAATAGGAAAAAGAATCCATCTTTACGCAAATAAATTAAGTAATTCATATTTATGCAAATAAATTGAAAAAGGAATCTTCAAAAATTACTATTACGCAAAATTAGTATTCTGCATGTGTAGAATTCAAATTATTATTATTATTATTATTATTATTATTATTATTATTATTATTATTATTATTATTATTATTATTATTATTATTATTATTGGTGTAAAATCAATATTCAAATTATTATTATTTGTGTAAAATAATAATTTATAAATTATTATTTCCTTATAAAATTATACAGAATTTCTAATTAATTTTTTTATTTATTACGTAAAATTTGTTTCCATTATTCTCACAATTATAATAGTTTAATTATTCTTAGAATTTGGTAACCATTTTCCATTTTTAAGTATATATTGACTTTAATTTGTGTTAACAATTCATTAGATATTAATTAATTTCCATATAAAATTTTGTTACCAATTAAGCTTTATTAATTGTTTTTTACCAATTAATTAATAATTAATATTCATATTAGTTTGAACGAAAAAGTTGAAGATGCTGATTTTACTTTTATTAACAGTATAGATTATTATTATTAAGGGTAATAATTTTAATCTAGAATTGTATTAGGAATAAGAAAGTAGGAAACAATATATTATATTAGGAATTGCATTACCATATTTTAATGTACAATTGTAGTACGAATAGAAATTGTATTACCATACTAGTTTTACACACGCATTGCGCGAATGAGTTTATGTCCAATGTTTATAATTAAATTAATATTTGAAAGTATATGAATGCAAGATTATATATGAGAAGTTCATACATAAGTAATTTAATGTCGAATTTATTTATTTAAATATGTAACTCATAGTATATGAATACAATGTAATATATGAGATTCATTATAATTGGGGAAAATTGTAATTTATGCCTCTCTGTAATATGTTAATTATCAATGTCATCCCTGAATTATTAGTGTTGTAAATGTTGCCCCTCAATTTTTAAAACGATACATATATTGCCCCTCCCCTAACGGACATGTGATTAACCGTTATGTTGCACCGTTAACTAAGGTTAAATAGGTAATTTACTTTTTTCCCCTATTTTCTATTTTCTATTTTCCCTTTCCCCTTTCCTTTTTGTTTGCTGATGCGGTTGGATGAGAAACAACACCAGAAACTCAACTCGTGCTTCTCTTACTTCATCCATAGCTCCAACATCACAACCATAAAAAACCATCTTCACATTCCATAAATCAATCATATTAAATTCTCGTCCCCCCCCCCACCCCACCCTAACCAGCCAGCACCCATGGTGGTCTTGTCCAAGTTCTCTGTTGTCAAGGCATGCAAACCGACGTCACCTTTCCTTGTCGCGGCCGTGCCATTGATAGATCTCTCCAAGCCCAACTCCAAACACCTCCTCATCAAGGCCTGTAAGGAGTTCGGGTTCTTTAAAGTTGTCAACCACGATGTCCTTTCTGACTTCATAGCCACACTCGAATCAGAGGCCCTTCAGATTCATCTCCCCTCCCCTCTGGGAGAAGCTTAGAGCAAGCCCCCCTGACCCGTTTGGCTACGGCAATAAGAACGTCAGCGCCTGCGGTTGGGTCGAATACACTCTCCTGTCTACCCGTCACCCACAACTCAATTTCCAAAAGTTATATTCCATCATGGGTTTATCGCTGAATTTGTTTTTGGTAATTTTCATGAATTCAATCAATAAGAGTTTTCTAGCCGCCCTGCCCGGAGTGACTTTGTTTTCCAACTGAATCACTACCCGCCCTGTCCGGAGCTCGAGAAAAGATCATTATGTTGGTCAAAAAATATGAAGGAGAATGCCCTAGAAGTCCCATGGAACCTGATCATCATTGAAGCATTATTAAAACCTAGTTATTTTAGTGATTTAAAATGCATTTATGTTAAATTTAATTAGTGACCTTTTGTTTTATTTATTTCTATGTTACTAGTTCAAGGGAGATGAATGTTCTTTAATGCCTTGTAAATAGTCTTCTATAAAAAGGAGGCTAAAACATCATCTTGTAGGCAGAATTTTGGAGATTGAATCAAAAGATTTCTTTCTTCACAAAAAGTCCTACCTTTTACAACCAGAGATATATTTGGAGAGTGTCCAAATCAAGAAGTATATATATACTTATTCATTCAAAAGTTAGGGTTGCATTGATTGAAGCCGCAACACTCTATACTAAATAGAATACACATCTCTGGTTGTCATGCCTCTTCTCAAGACAATACGTTCATGGTGATTACGAAGAAGAACTTGAGAAGTATCAACTTTGCTTAAACGATTGGACGCAAAGATCACTCAG
This sequence comes from Ipomoea nil, assembly GCF_001879475.1. Lineage (NCBI taxonomy): Eukaryota > Viridiplantae > Streptophyta > Magnoliopsida > Solanales > Convolvulaceae > Ipomoea > Ipomoea nil. Next base: position 72,454 of record NW_017619158.1, on the reverse strand, counting down.
TTGTGGGAACAACATGGGACTGTGTCATTGAAGCGGACTGCATCAGAGTTAGCTCTCCAATTGAAGGGATTTCATTGGACTTCTGAATGCGTGACTCTCCGACTTCAATAATCCACTAAACCTTTGTAGACTGGGTACTGACCTTGTGTGGGACACTTGGGTGAGATTGTTCTTCTCTACCTTTGTACATTGGATTCTGAGTTAGTGGATTGGACGCATCGATGATCGCCCCCCATATGTAGATACGCACAGTATCAAACTGGGTAAACAAACATATGTGTTGATTTACTTTCTACCCTAGTCTTCCGCATTACGCAATATTTGCCTATCTATCTGAATGACTGCTTGATTGAGAATCTGAGTTAGTCAGTCACCTATTCAGTTTGCAAGAAAGTAAATCAATAACTCCAAATTAAGAGAATATGCAAAATTACATGTGGTATCAGAGCTTTTAAGTCTACATAATAACTTGATCTATACGGGAAAAACTTTTTGCATTTTTCTTTCTTTAAGAAGTTGTTTGCTTGGTTATCTGTTGAGATATTTGGACTACTCTCTGCATGTGAGTTCTGGTTGGTCGTCTGTTTGAATCAGGATGGATGCAAATATGAAACCAACAAAGTTGGATGGTCACAACTATTCCTTCTGGAAGGCTCGAATGGAGATTTACCTTCAAGCTCAAGGCACTAGAGTTTACCGTATTGTCCCCACTAGATGGAGTCTTCCGACAGTCCAGAATGATGATGGAACCACTGGGATCAAACCGATAGAGACCTGGACTGAAGATGAAATATCGTCCTCTGATCTGAATAATAAAGCATTGAATTCAATTGTAGGATCTCTACATGAATCAGTTTTCACTTTGTTTATAGGAATAAAAGAGGCAAAACGTGTATGGAGAATTCTTGAAACCAAGTTTGAGGGCACCAGTGATGTCAAACAGTCAAAGCTCCAGATGGTCCTATCATATTTCGAAGCTCTCAGGATGAGTGAAGAAAAAACTGTGTCTAACTTCCACAGTCGTGTCCAGGATTTGATAAACAGGGCATCAGTACTTGGGGAACCTTTTACAGATGAAAGAGTTGTCAAGAAGATCCTTCGTTCTCTACCCAAACGATTCAGAACGAAAGTGACTGCAATTCAGGAAAACACAGGCTGGGTGAAGAAGAGTGTAGGTGAGCTTATGAGGAATCTGCATACCTATGAACTTCAAGTGTTGGCTGATGACGACTCAGTGGCTTTTGTGGCTGAGACTGATCGAGAATCTGACATAGATGATATAGATGATGAAACTTTAGCTTTATTGACAAAAAATTTCAAGAAAATACTGAAAGGTTTTAATTGAAGGAGTCAAGGACAGCCTAACACGACTCAGTCCAAAGGTGGAAACTCCGCATATCAGAAATCAGGACCGTCCACCTTCACGAAGACCAGTCAGTCCCAGACTGGACGAGGAGGGCAATTCAGAACCACATCTACAGACATAGTTAAAACTCTGAATCGATCAGTTCAATGTCGGGAGTGTGAAGGGTTTGGACATATATAATATGAATGTGCAACTTATCTAAAAAGAATGAAGTCAATGTCTGTCTCTACCCCAATTGATGATGAAGAGGAAACAACAGATGACCCGTCTGATGAAAATGTTGGAAATTTTGTGGCTTTCTTCACAGCAACAGAGGTTCACTCAGAAGAAGATGAAACTGATGATGAGTCCTATATTTCATCAGATGATTTTGAAGAACGACATGTTCAGCTAGAGATGGAATTTGCTAAATTGGTTGGTAGCTGGGAACAACTAGTAAAAATCAACAAGAATCTGAATGAAGATCTAAAACACCGAGATGAGCTACTGAAGAAACTAAATACTGATTTAGTGACGAAAGATGACCTTATTGCTCAGATCAGATCTCGAGAGGGAAAGCTGATAAAGGAACTTGAGGATCTGAAGAAAACTATTAAGATGATGGATACCACTTCAACCTTAGACAAAATTCTCGATTCTGGTCGCAATCCTAACAATAAAACAGGGCTCGGATTTGAAAGGCGACAGTCCTCAATGTCTGCTCCTGTTTTTATCAAAGAAGGTATATCTGTTGGTTGTTCAAAACTTAGTTATGAAAGGTGCCAATCATCAAGATCAACTTAGTTTTCTCAGAAAGGAAACATGTCTACTCCGACCATTGAGGCTGAACCTGGCAGTGTCAAATTTCAGTCTCAACACTCAAAAGTTAAGACTAAGTATGTAAAAGTCAAACAGTATGCACCATTCTGTCACTATTGTCTGACAAAAGGGCACACCAGACCTGAATGCTACTTCTTCTAGAGAGATCAAAGGAAGGAAAAATATCGGAATAAGTCTATCACTCCTTTCACGAGGCAAGTTTGGGTCAGAAAATTAGAAGTAATTTGCTATCCTATAATAGTACTGACTGCCGCTATGACTGAAGCAAGATGGTATTTCGACAGTGGCTGTTCGAGACATATGACTGGGAATGCTAAGTGTTTTATGTCTGTTCAACCTAGTAGTGGATCAGTGACTTTTGGTGACGGACAAAAGGGAAAGATAATTGGTAAAGTTATTCTAAATGTGCCAGGGTTGCCACATCTGGACAAAGTCCTCATGGTCAGTGGGCTGAGGGCAAACCTTATTAGTATCAGTCAGCTATGTGATCAGAATTGGAATGTGTGTTTCAATCGAGACTACTATAGTATCCGTGATAAGGCAGATCAAGTTGTAATGGAAGGAACTCGTTCATCTGACAATTGCTATGTTTTAACAAATGATACTACCTGTTTTATGTCTAAAGTAGACGAATCAAAACTGTGGCATCGTCGTTTGGGACACGTAAACTTCAGAGATATGGACAAAGTGTTCAAACTTGATGCTATTCGAGGAATACCAAAGCTTAAAGTAGAACATGAAGGAGTTTGTGGTGCATGTGCTATTGGAAAACAAATCAGGGCTCCCCACAAAGCAGTAAAAATGATTACTATTGAGAGATGTCTAAAACTGGTCCATATAGACCTTATGGGACCAACTCAAACTGAAAGCATTGGAGGAAATAAATATATTTTTGTGTGTGTTGATGATTACTCACGGTTCTGTTGGGTATATTTCCTGAGAGAAAAATCTGATTACACTATGCATACGACTACAGAAAGAAAATGATGAATCCATAGTCAAAATCCAAAGGCTTAGAAGTGATCATGGAAAGGAGTTTGAGAACACCTTGTACTCAGATTTCTGCTCAGAAAATGGGATAGCTCATGAATTCTCTGCTCCACGAACTGCACAACAGAATGGCATTGTGGAAAGGAAGAATCGAACCTTACAAGAAATGGCAAGAGTAATGTTACATGCCTCACATCTACCTCAACGTTTCTGGGCTGAAGCAGTGCATACTGCCTGTCACACAGTGAATAGAGTCTATTTCAGACCCGGTACCTCTCAAACACCATACGAGATATGGAAAGGTAAAAAACCAAACTTGAAATACTTTCTAATTGCTACATTCTAGTTGACCGGGAACAAGGAAGAAAGTTTGAACCCAAGAGTGATGAGGTAGTATTTCTTGGATACTCACCAAACAGTCGAGCCTATAGGGTCTACAACAAAAGAACTCAAACAGTCATGGAGTCAGTAAATGTGGTTATTGATGAAAATCCAGAAGAACCAAATGTAGCAACAATGGCTGACTCAAATTCAGACTCTCCCATCAGTGATCCATCAAAATCCTCTGACACAGGCAAACTGACTGACACACATGAATCATCAAAAGAAGATGAGGATAACCCAGAAACAGACAAGCCGCTATTTGATCGTGATGGAAAAAATAAGCCTACCAGAACTCAGAAAAATCATCCATCAGATAACATTATAGGTGATCCAACGGATGGAATTCACACCAGAAGCAGGTTGAGAAGTAGGAATGGCAATGGGGCGGGGTGGGTGCGGGGGATATATCCCCCACACCCGCATCCGCATTTCCAACCCAGTCTCCGCACCCACACCCGCGCGGGTAATGAAAATCCTATCCCATACCCGCCCCTGCGGGGATTTTGCGGGTGCGGGTAATACCCAACCCGCAACTCTAATTATTAATATTACACTTAAATCTAATAAAAATCTTATACTACAATTGTAATTATCACATGGATTTTTTTATAAGTTTGAACATAACTCTAAAATTTAATAAGAGCTAATGAAGTTAGTCCTTAATTGGAACTAAAATTGTGTTGGTAGTATAAATTGATTAAGTGTTTACTCATTATGTTATTTATGTTGTTCATATTCAAATTTCATAAACAAAAAAACTAAGAAGTTTAATTCATTATGCATTTTTAATTATAAAATATACATAAACTTATATAATAAATGAATACTAATAGCAATATATATAAGTGCGGGTGCGGGTGCAGGTGCGGGGCGGGGATACCTCCCCCCGCACCCGCCCCCATACCCGCGCGGGTATACAAATTTCCCCCCATACCCGCACCCATTACCCAAATTGTGCGGGTATTTTAAAACCCGTAGGGGCGGGGATGCGGGGAACCCGTTGGGTGCGGGTAGAATTGCCATCCCTATTGAGAAGTAATCTGATAAAAATAACTGGTTTTTCCTGTTACACCTCATAAATAGAACCTAAAAATGTGAGGATGATCTATGGGTCAAGGAAATTCAAGAGGAACTGCATCAGTTTGAAAGAAATCATGCGTGGGATCTTGTTCCAAGATCTGACAGTGTAAACATAATCAGAACAAAGTGGATCTTCAAAAATAAAACTGATGAAGCTGGTAACATTGCGAGAAACAAAGCTCGGTTAGTTGCTCAAGGGTATACCAAGATAGAAGGAGTTGACTATGATGAAATATTTGCACCTGTTGCTAGATCGGAATCAATCAGAATCTTACTAGCAGTAGCATGCATACTGGGCTTCACACTGTTTCAGATGGATGTCAAGACAGCATTCTTGAATGGATATTTGCATGAAGCTATCTATGTGGCACAGCCTAAGGGCTTTGAGGATCCAGTACATCCAAATCATGTCTACAAACTTAGGAAAGCTCCCTATGGACTCAAACAGGCTCCAAGGGCATGATATGAATGACTGACGCAGTATCTATTACATCGTGGTTATGATCAAGGGAGTGTGGACAAAACGTTGTTTGTCAAGACCACTGGAAATCATGTTACAATTACTCAGATCTATGTGGACGATATTGTGTTTGGATCTACCCTACAGAAGTATACTGATGATCTAGTGGAAGTTATGAAAAAAGAGTTCGAAATGTCCATGGTTGGTCAACTGACTTACTTCCTAGGTCTTTAAGTTAAACAAAGTTCCGAAGGGTATTTCATCTCTCAAGAAAAGTATGCTAAGAACTTGGTTAAGAAGTTCGATCTGGAATCATGCAAGACACCTAGGACTCCTATTTCAACCTCTACAAAGTTGTCTAAAGATGATGCCGGTCCGCCAGTAGATTCCACCGTCTATTGAAGTCTGATTGGAAGTCTGCTCTATTTAACAGCCAGTCGTTTAGACATACCGTTCAGTGTTGGCATGTGTGCTAGATATCAGTCAGCCCCCAAAGAGTCACATTTGATAGCTGCTAAACGAATTTTGAAGTACATCAAGGGCACAATTCAGTATGGAATATGGTATTCCAAGGACAGTGAACTAAGTTTGATTGCATACTGTGATGCTGATTGGGCAGGAAATATTGATGACAGGAAAAACACATTTGTTGGATGCTTCTTTGTTGGGAAGAACTTAGTATCATGGCTAAGTAAGAAATATAATTCAATTTCCTTGAGTAGAGCTGAAGCAGAATACATAGCAGTTGGAGGATGTTGCACTCAACTTGTCTGGATGAAGCAGATGCTGCTAGATTATGGTCTCTCTCAAGGCTCTATGACACTTTATTGTGACAATATCAGTGCTATAAACGTTTCAAAGAATCCAGTTCAACACTCGAGGACCAAACATATTGATATAAGGCATCACTTTATCAGAGATTTGGTTGAAGCAAAAGAGATTGAATTGGAATATATTCAGACAGATAAACAACTGGCAGACATACTGACAAAGCCTCTAGATGCAAATCGGTTTGAGATTCTCATATCTGCTGTGGTGATCTGTAGGATGGATTGTTAAGGCAGAACGGTAAATCAGAAGAAGGGTTTTGAATTTCTCAGCCTCGAGTCAAATTTCAAAATTTGATTTCCTTAATTAACCATCTTCTCTTTTGTTAAGTACGATCCTACCCTATTATACATACACTAATTGCTTTTTCAAATTTCAAACCTTCCGTTTAATCCCTAAAAAGAATCCATACCGTTGCGTCAATCACATCATAGCTGCATGTACCTTGTCAACCGCATTGATTTCCATCTCTCACCCTTGGGATTATATCTCCCTTGTGATCACTCTTATTAGCAAAGGAAATCCCAATCCAACTCTGCTCTCTCCGTAAAAAATCTCCCAATCTTCTCTGCCTAGGGTTTGCCTCTCTCTCTCTAAGAAATCTAGCAGACATGGCCGATGCGGTGAGAAATATAATAATCAAGTTTGGAAGGAAGAATCACTCCCCAGAGAGTGCTCTAAAGCATGTGAATACGCTTCTCCAGCTTGCGATGAAGAAGAAACTAAAGTTGGACCCTGTTCTTCGAGATGAAATTCTTGTCACGGTGATATCAGATTATCTGGAGTTCTATGAACACTGGTTAGATGAAGATATAAGCACTTTGATGGTGATGGCCTCTGAAGCAGACGATGACATCAGTCCAGCCACCATTGATGCACCAGAGGATGGAAATTGAGCAGGGGCATTCCTCAAATACTTTGCACAGAGGGCTTTTGAGTGGGATGAAATTTCTCGACGACGGGCCAATGCTCACCCTTTGTATCTACAAGCAGCCCAGGAGGAAGTACAACGACAAAGAGAGGTCCTTCAAAATAGGTCCAAACACTTCTGATACTCCTATTAAAATTTCACCTGATAAGCCTACTGAGTCTTTATCTCTTGATATTGTGTCTGGTCTACCTTCTGTGGTGTCTGATTTGGTTCCGGGATCACAAGAGTCACTATTGCCTGCTACGTCGAATATATCTGATGTTCCACCCCGTTTGTCTACTGTTGATATGTCTGATGATGAAAAACTTGTTGATGTGCCTGTGTCTGATAAGGTTGCCCCTTCATCTGCTAACATTGATGAGTCGGTACATGTTGTGTTATCTCATGATACTAGTTTGCCTATAATTCCTGATGACCCTGAGTCCACAGTTCCAGTCAAGAACTTTGCTGCTATCTGTTTGGTTAATCCTTCTCTTACTGAGTCTGCTGTTCCTCCATTTGAACAGTTAGAGAATACCCATTCATCTGATCCAAATGTTGCCATTCCTGTCTATACATCATTTAGTGTGGCTGAGAGTCTAGAACATATTCAACACTTTGTGAATTTACCTTCTGAATCAGTACCTGAGCCCTACATAGTGATACGACCAAGGCCTGTTCCTTCTATTCCAACAGACAGTGATGATGAGAAGATTCTGGCTGAAGTATATGGTTCCAAGGCCCCACCTTCTAAACAAAATGAGTCTATAATAGTAGCAGAGACAACTCAACCAAATTCTACAACCTTCAAAATCAGAGAAGTTACCAAGCTTCTGGCCTCATCTACTGTACATGGGTCTGAGACCAGCAATTATGTGTCACCAAGTCCTACAAAGAGTTCACTAGTCAGAGAAACTCGAAAGTCCAAGAGGAAGGGGGTTTTAGAGAAAGTAGCTGTGGATACTGGTGATGAGCCTACAGAGTCTATATAGCCAGAGAAGAAAAGAAGATCCGTTGAAACTGAGAAAGCTAAAAGTGATCCTCCTATCAGACAAGTATTCAAGAACCTGAGATCGTCTATTAAGGGTAAAGCTCCTGCAGTTGCTCCATCAACAAGAGGGAAGAAAATGAAGGCTGTTACAAAGCCAAGGGAAAGAAGTGTTACACCTGATGTACCGAATGCTCCTATTGAAGTTCTAGAGAGTCCTGACACTTCTGTCTACAAGCCACAGTTTGTTTCAGAGGCTGCCCAAGAAAAAATGGTATACGATGGTGAAACGGGAGTTGATTGTACAGAGATCGTTTGATGACAATCAGCTGAATTCAGTGTGTGATGTTTTGCCCCTTCTGCGTGAGGTTGGTCTGCTGAAGACTGTGATTGTAACACCCCAAAATTTTCAAACTTTTAAAACTTATATATTAAAGGTAATTCCTCATTAAATCCCAAAATCAAGTATAAGAGTATGGGGTGCTATGCCACACCTGAGCTAGAGAACTCAGGTGCACAGGCTAACTAACTAAAATCCTCAAATAACGTCAATACAAAATCATGGCACGCAGGCCGAAAGGGAACTAGCTACTCTACGCCTCGGATCTCTAGCGCGCTCTGGGATCTACTCAATTGTGCCTGAAAGCCAAATATATCTGTTCAACGAGAGATGCGGGTAACCCACTCCAACGCGTTGAAATATATTATAGATAGATATATATAGATATATGAAAATCATTTCGAAGCAGGAAGATATATACTAAAGAGACTCTAGTTTTAAAACCAGGAATGGACACAACAAGTAGGGTAAGCACAATAATTAGTGATAACAGTTAAGAAGAATCATCATAAAGAATACGCAACTAAAGTCACAGTCTATGCCTGCATTAAACATCATTCTAATCATCATTCAATCATCAATTGTGACACTCAATCACACTGCTCTGGCGCCACGGGACCAATCGCATGCCCCGAACATGAGGGTTAATGCGTATAGCATTAACATGGCCCCGCAGCACCCTACCTCAAACCGTGGCATGAAGGGAGTTGATCGCAACCAACACATAGAGGACTGCTGACGAACTCAACGTCGGACCACAATCCGACACAGCGCTGACGCGCACAGTCGGTGGACCGTGATCCCCTTTACATGGGGGGACTTACAACCCTACACACCGTCGATGCGTACAGTCGATGGACCGTAGCAGATCAAGCCCGACACACCGCTGAGCTAGACTCAGTCGGTGGCAAAGATCCTCGGAGACTACGGCCCTACACACCGCTGTCCCATCATTCGGTGGATCGCAGCCAGCCGTAGCCCTACACACCGCCTGATTACTCAGGTCAGTGGACTACAGCCTTCCTCGACTTATTGGCCCTACACACGGCTTGGCGCGTCCAGGTCGGTGGGTCATATCACCGAGGCCCATATTTGGACCTGTAGTCCAAGAAGTGAATCAATTTGGCCTTAGCCACTTCTGAGCCTTTAGCTCAGGAACTACCCATTTGGCCTTCAGCCACTTCCGAACCTTTAGTTCGGGAACAATCCATTCGGTCTTCAACTGACTTCCGGACCTTTAGTCCAGGAATAATCCATCCGGCCCTCAGCCAACTTCCGAACCTTAGTCCGGGAACCACCCAATTGGCCTATAGCCAAAATGGGGGATCATGCAACACATAACACATAAGAGCACGTAATAGCATATTGGGAGGGGAGAGACATGTAAATAAACTTACGTGTGATCATTCACATACTAAGAATAGTCCTAAGGGTTCATAAAACTTCCACCTAGGTCCACGGGTTACCAATTGAACTAGCATGCAATCCCTAAGACTCAATTAACCTACGAATGGTACCCGAAATATCAAACTAGACTTAGGCACGACAAACAGGGTCCGTTGGGACACCATGGGAGCGGGGGATCATCAAACGGGGAAGCCAAATACCCGGGGTGGGGTATGGACCAGCGGGTAGCCGGTGGGTGGAGGACCACCCGCCGGCTGCCCGCTGGAGAACACTGTTCCAGGCAAGCGGGTTGCCGACGGGCAGGCGGCTGCCCGCTGCCGGGCGGTGTTCTTCGGGTAGCGGGTAGGTGGCGGGTACATCTACCCCCACCTACCCCCCACTGACTCTTTCATCAAAATTTCATCCTGGGATCCCTTTTTGGGACCCGAAACCACGCTTAGACACTTTTAAACGCAACTAACGACACCACGTAGTCAATTAATGGATCAGAAGCAAGAATCACTTATAACTCATCCTATTATGACTTTTAAATATAAACAACACCCGAATATGCGCCCACCCAAATATATATTAGGAACATTACAACACAAATTCCCAATCCACCCTAGGGCTCTAATCCCTCCCAATTCATCGAAATCACAATTTTATCTTTAACATCAATAATTATCAAGTTTTGTCAAGAATCATCACATCAATATCAAGAGCCTCTTTTCATCATCAAGATCATCAAGATTTCCAAGAATACACATAAATCATCTTATCAATCATCAAGAATATATCACAAATAACATAGAGGAATTAATCAAGACACAAGCGTATAGAAGGAAGCCAAGGATGGACATTATAGCAAAGAAAATAGGTTTTGTTGAGACATGGGTTACCTCTTAGCCTTAATTAATCCTCCCTTGGCTATTAAGGTTCTTCCCTAAAATTTCCATCCGATTGACCTCCCTAGGCTTGGTGGTGGGGGAATCCCTTGGGAATTCTTGTGTGGTGATATTTATTGTGGTGTGATTTCTAGGTGCCTCGTATGTCCTTATATATATACTAGTTTTTTACGCGCATTGCGTGATTGGGATAATGTCCAATGTTTTTCTTAAATAAGTAATTTAAAGTATATATAAAGGCAAGATTATATTGGAATTGTTCATGCATAGATAATTGAATGTTGAATTTGCGTATTTAAATTGGTAATTCTAAGTTTACAAATGCAAGATAATATAGGCAAGATTGATTATAATTATTGTCAATAAAATAATTGTATGGGTATGGTTGAAACCAAATACGGGATATAAGGGAGAACAAATAAAAATTAAAGCATAAAATATTAAATATATACTACGGAGTAATATTGTTTGGGGAGATTCTAGCAGTAGGAGCGTTGTGCTATGAGCTCGTGCCCACCTTGCAAGGTGGGCACGGTTCCATATGCATAATTTCTATACTGTAGATTCATAATTTCTATACTTTAGATTCATAATTTCTAAACTGTAGATTTATAATTTAAATACAATAGATTCATAATTTCTATACAGTATATTTATAATTTCTATACGGCAGATTCATAATATCTGCACTGTAGATTCATAATTTCTATACTGTAAATTCATAATTTCTAAACCGTATAGTTATCAATTATGAACATATAGTTCTCTGATTTGTGAAAATAGAGTTCAACAATTGGAATCTAAAGTATAAATTTTATGAATCTACAATATAGAAATTATGGATCTACAGTATAGAAATTATGAATTTACAGTATAAAAATTATGGATGTGGAACCGTGCCCACCTTGCAAGGTGGGCACGTGCTCACAACATAATTTGCCGGATTTGTGGTTAGAGTTCTATTAAGACTTTAATATTAGAATTAGATTAATGTTGTAGTTATAATTCTATATTAGACTTTAATATTAGAATTAGACTAACGATGAATTAACGGTACTTAATGGAACTTTATCAAATGGGAAAAACCAGAAGAAGGTCGGATCAAAATCAATGTTGATGGGGCTGTTGATCTAAGCTCAGGTACAGCGGGTTGTGGCGGAGTACTAAGAGACTGTAAGGGGCAATGGTTAGGAGGATTCATGTCAAACCTCGGTGTTTGTTCACCAGTGGTAGCGGAAGCCTGGGCCTTGTTAAAAGGCATTCAACTCGGTTCCTCAAAGGGCTTTACGAAACTGGATTTCGAAATTGATGCTAAGGAAATCAAAGAGGGCATCTTTAGCAACAGCATCACGGACACCACTTGCCAAAATATACTCAGAGCATGCAGATTTGAGCTATCCAAGTTGGAAGACTGGTCCATTACAAGCATTCTAAGAGAACAAAACCGGGTGGCGGACGCATTGGCTTCCACATCCAGAGGTTTACCAAGAGGAATTCATATCCTTGTAGATCCACCAACTAGTATCGGTGGCTTATTAGACGACGACGCTGATGGCCCCCCGGCTTGGCGATATGCCAGTGTATAAACTGCTATACTTTGGGTTTCCCCCTTCCGATTTAAATAAAAAAAACGGTACTTAATGGAAAAGTTAACGGATCGAATAATTATATAATTAAGGATAATTTAGGAAATCTCAATAAAAATAAAAATCTGAACTATTCATTTGATTTAATAATTTGACGGTCATTTTTTCTACCAAATGTTTATAATTAAATAAATATTTGAAAGTATATCAATGCAAGATTATATATATGAGAAGTTCAACATAAGTAATTTAGTGTCTCATTTGTTTATTTAAATATGTAATTCATAGTATATGAATAGAATGTAATATAGGAGATTCATTATAATTATTACTAAATTTTTTTAAATAGTAACCAAGTATTTTTGTTGCAAAGGGTTCTAATATATTTAATGAATGCGCATATATACAAGATCAATGAATGACTCAAAGGTACTAGTCATTTCGGTGTTTTGGTCAGTGTTCATTCAGTTCAATCATTATTGTTGAATAAATTATTATGGATAAAGAAGTTCCTAATTTAAGAAACTTTTAGATGTAGTAAAAATTTAAAAAATTTTATATTATAATATAACCCAAATATATTGGACGATTGGTAAATATGATGTAACCCAAAGATCAAAATATTAAAGAAAGTGTTTTGGTTATTCAATAGTTTGAAGCAATAATTTGTTCCAAACCACTGAAATACAAACATTGCAATTTACAACATTTTAACTTAGCGTTTTTTAGAATAATTTCTCCAAACACATCTATATTTTTTTAAAAATTATTATTAATACAATTATTATTATTATTATTATTGTTATTATTGTTATTATTATTATTATTATTATTATTATTATTATTATTATTATTATTATTATTATTATTATTATTATTATTATTATTATTATTATTATTATTATTATTATTATTATTATTATACCCTTAGGTCATTTTAAATGTTAATTTAAAAAGCTAATTTTTTCAAATATCTTTTTACCAACCGTTGATGTAATTCGCTAATCAAATCTGCTAACGCTAACCGCTAACTGCTGATTGTCAAACAAGGACATTGCGAGGTAGTTTCTCACTTCAATTTGTTGTGTGATCTAAATACTCTCTTTATCAACAAATCCCTCAATTAGTTAATATGATTGACTTTATTAATTTACATTTTTTTTTAATTTTTTCATGGTATTAATAAAATACTTGGTAAATAAATATATATCATTATTTTGTATTATAACTTTGATATTTAATTAAAAAAAAATAGTGCACAAAAAAAGATAATAGACAATGTAGTGAATATAATCAATTGATGAATTTGAATGTAAAGAAATTTTTACATTGGAGAAAAATAAAGACAATATACTATTGAAATTATTTCTTTTAATTAATTTATTGATAATGAATAATTTTTTTTTTAATAAAGAAATTGTAGGGACAACGTAGCAAATATAATGAATTGATGAATTTGAATTTTAATTTAAAGAATTTTTATATTGGAGAAAAATAAAGACAATATAAGTAATGAAATTATTTCTCTTATTTAATTTATTGCTAATGAATACTTTTTTTTTTTTGAATAAAGACATTGTACACACATAATTCTAAATTAAAGAAATGCATATGTATTATTTTTTGTTGTAGCTACTAAATTATTAATTTTTAATTTAATAAGAGTAAAATAGAGTACTAATTATGCCAACTTTGATTAGAATGGGGTTCGAACCTAAGACCTTTCTTATCTTATTGAAATCAATGAGTAAGTTAACGGTGGACTAACAGGAATTAACGGAAAAGATAATATTTAACTGAAAAGTTAACGGATAATCATATTCATTAAGGATAAATTAGTAAATCTCAAGGAAAAATTAAAATCTGATCAATCTGAGCCATTCATTTGATTAAAAAATTTGACCGCCATTTTTTCTACCAATTATAGGCCTAACTCTCTTGGACTCTTATTAGTATAGTAGGTATATATATATATATATATATATATATATATATATATATATATATATATATATATATATATATATATAGGAGTCCTAATTAGGTCTGAATGGTATGAGTTTACTAATTCTATTCCTTATAGGACTAAGGGCTTGGTTTAGGGATAAGGGTCCATGGTCCATGGTGGACCATATTAATTAATTAAAGGGAATCCTAATCATAATCTGAATAGTAAAGGCCTACTTTCTTTATTCCTAATAGATAATTGGGTCTATGACTCCTAATTAGAATCTGATTAGTAAAAAGGTTTACTCTCTTTATTCCTAATAGGGTTAAGACTCTAGTTTAGGCAAGGGTCCACGATCCATGGTGGACCACATTAATTAATTAAAGGGGATCCTAGCCAAATTAAATCCCTTTTTAATTATTATTGACGGAATTAATTAAATAATTAATCCGGGATTGAAAGCTGTAACACGGGGTGTTACACTCTCCCCCCTTACAAGAAGCTTCGTCCCCGAAGCTTAGAAATCGTTTCGGGGTGAAGAACCCGATTTAGTATAAAGGAAATATTATATGGGAGATATATACATATACACATATAAATTTTACTGGGTTTAAGCCTAACTATTGTGCTAGTAAAATGCATCAAATAATAAGATTATGAATATGCAACTCACATTATGTTAATTTTACGGGTGAATGATAACATAACATAGAAGTCTTGCACATGGCATGTTCATTGTGTAATTAATTTTATAATGATTTAACACATAGGATCACAAGTTGCACTGATCATTTATTTATGTGCCTATTTAAGAGGCAAATACCCTGTGTGTGCAGATTCGGATAGTCGCATAATTGCTTATAAAGCACATATGCACATATTTCAAGTTGTTTAATAATAACTAGTATTATGGAAATCATAAAACACATGTATGTATTTTTCAACATGTTAAACTAATGCATGATTAACAATTAAATTCATGTACTCAACGTCGTGACATAACCAAACAATTGTCATATAAATTCAGGAAGGTCATAAATCATATAACAATTATCTAAATAGCGAAAATCAGATTTTGAGGAAAAGATTGTAAGTAGTTTAGGAGGAAGGCTCTTGCTTATTATGTGGTAAATAAATTCTGGGGAGGTCATAGAATTAGTATCTTTATTTTGCATATCATGGATAATGGTGGGTAATCACATAACAAGTATTGGCACTTATATGCAGGTTGCTTGTAATTAGTAATATTGCATATATGCATAGTGGGATGCTTTATAACACGCCGTTTTTGTCTAACATGCTTTGTGTATATACATGAATGTGTGTAAGTGTGTGTTTTAACATGAACATGCGAGCTATGTGTTTTGACATGCAATAAATATGAAAAATATGAATTTCCACCTATAATTAGACCCTGCAATTTGCATACAAATATTTTAATAATTATGAGTAAGATAGCCTAGGTTCGTAAGCACTAAAGGTTTTATCTTGAGAAATCTTGACAGAATTTAATCGCACAAGTACTTAGGAAAATTAGTTTTATCTTGGTGGTAATTAGATTTTTGGTAGGCATAAATCTTACTTCTAGAAGCCCGGAATACCTAAACAATTTTAGAGTTGAATACCCTTGATTACTCATTCCTAAATCAATTGATGATCCGGTGATGAGGCTAAAGTTTTTAATTATTTAGGGAAGGTAGGAGTGGTAACAGGGAGGTCATGCAAGGGGGGAAAGGTAGAATTAGGGCTATATCAGGGTATGTGTATATATAAGAGTAGTGTAATTTGTATGGAATGATATTTCAGGGTTAGGATATGCTAAGTGCAAACTCACAGATGCATATAAGATTACCATAGCTACGGTACATGTGTATGGTTTGGGGCTAGGGATATTATTGTATGTAATATGACTGTAACAATTTATATGAATACGTATGAATAAGGGAAGATGTTCTATAGGTTTACAAGTTTGTATATATATATAAGCATATAGGGATGTACCGTACATGACGCAACCATGGGAGATTTAGGATTTAGGCAAGGCGATTAGGGTTAGGGTGTAATAATAATAAGAGTAAAAGACATTTTTTGTCCTAGACTTATAGTGACACGGACAATTTTAGTCCTCCATAAAAAATTTAGACAATTTATGGACAAACTTATTGTGATATGGACAATTTTGGTCCTTCGTCTGCATTTCCGTTAAATGGTCGTTTGAGAAAAGGGTATTTGCGTCATTTCATTATACCTCCATCCCTTTATTCCAGCTTTGCGTTATTCCGGTCAGATTGCTTTCTTCTTCAGCTCCTCACTTACTGTCACCTTCAATTCCATTGTTCTCGGCTTTCTCGCCACCTCGGTTTGTGCTCTAGTCAATTTCCTTATTGGAGTTTGGGCTTCGCTGCAATTCAAGTGGATTCAGATAGAAAATCCTACCATTGTGATGGCTCTTGAGCGACTTTTGTTTGCCTGTATTCCGGTAATAGCTTTCGACCATTTTCACTGTGGGCAAACAGTTTTCGCAGTTGGTATGATCAATGCGGCTTATTATCTCATGGTATTTAATTGGATATTCTATTGGCTTTTCTCGATTCCCCGTGTATCACGTTCAAGATGAAGCAAGAAGTGAGTTACCATGGCGGAGAGGTTCCAAATGACAGTCTAATCCTTGGTCAGCTTGAGAGTTGTTTGCACACCCTGAACCTTTTGTTATTACCTCTGATGTTTCATATTGCCTCACATTATTCGGTTATGTTCTCCATCAAGTGTTGCTGTTTGTGATTTGTTTCTTATTCCCTTCATCCCCTTTTTATTTCAATTGTATGCCTCCACTAGAGGGGCTCTGTGGTGGGTCACTAAGAATGACCACCACTTGCAGAGCATTCGCGTGGTGAATGGTTCTATTGCTTTGGTTGTTATTGTAATTTTCCTGGAGGCTAGAGTTGTTTTCCATTCATTTGGGAGATACATTCAGGTGCCACCATCATTAAATTACTTGTTTGTCACCATTTCAGTGCTTGGAGGGGCAGCAACAACTTATGCTCTTGGGATGATATCTAATGCTTTTTCTTCATTAGCATTCACTGTTGTAGGTGTCATCATGAGTGCAGCTGGAGCTATTGTAATAGGATTTCCTTTACTGGTATGCATTTTATGTTCTATAGCTTATCTTAATTGTTCTTTTCTTGGCTTTATCATTCTAGCTTTATGATCAATCTCCCGTCCATCAATGTGGATATGGCGACAAATTACGGAGAAGAGCCCCGTTCACGGGTTTCCTGGCGGGGTCTGCCTCACCGTCGGCGTAGGCGGGCATTCCTTACCTTCTATCTAAATCCGCTAGAATTGCAGCGAAGCCCAAACTCCAATGGGGAAATTGACTAGAGCACAAACCGAGGTGGCGAGAAGGCCGAGAGTAATGGAATTGAAGGTGGCTGTAAGTGAGGAGCTGAAGAAGAAAGCAATCTGACCGAAATAACGCAAAGATGGAATAAAGAGAGGGAGATATAATAAATGACGCAAATATCCTCCTCTCAAACAATCATCTAACGGAAATATAGACGGAGGACCAAAATTGTCCTCGTCACAATAAGTGTGTCCATAAATTGTCTAAATTTTGTATGGAGGACTAAAATTGTCCGTGCCACTATAAGTCTAGGACCAAAAATGTCTTTTATTCTAATAATAATAATAATAATAATAATAATAATAATAATAATAATAATAATAATAATAATAATAATAATAATAATATTAATATCAAAACTTGTTACGCAATGTATCCGACGGTTTAGATTTCTAGAAATAGAATTGGTCCCTATAATTTATAAACAAATTAGAAAGATAATTCGACTTTTATGTTTAAGTATTAGATTGTTATTTACATGTTAAATACGTAAGAAATATCAAGGAAGACACACAAATGCACAATAGATCAATAAAACGAGAATTCAAGAAAACATACCGCACCAGTGGGCGCGAGGTGGGTGGTCGACCGCCTGTCAAGTCCCCACTGGAACGTGGCAGTGGGCACGTGGTGGGTGGTCGACCACTGGAACGTGATTGTGAAGAAGGAATCACTTCGGGAAAGTCCCGAGAATGCACAGATCTAAGTCTAAGCAATTCCATGCTCATATGAACAAATAAAGGGATTTAAAGGCATGAAAAATCTTAGGCAATCACATTATTATGATACTAACAAGGGACACGGAAGACATTTAATGAGATATCATAAGGATCACACACCCCATTCCCCCCCTTCTTAACTAAAGCTACGCCCCCACAATTTTCCTCCATGCAAACTTATGCAAGTACTTATCAAGCTATTAGTAGGTTTAATTATCAAAGTAATTGTTCAATTATGATTAGGGAAAGTGAGCTATTATACGCCGAATGAAATTACCAATTACAAGTTCCTAAATACTTTAGCAAGTAACAGATATCCAAATAACGCATGTTTGATCAAATAGTTAAGCAACAATATGTAGTTCCTAACTTGGTCTAAAATCAATTAGGAACATATGCTTAAGCAAATAAACAAGTATGATAATCAGAGAGTGATAAGCAACAAAGCAGGTAAAAGCATGCAAGGACGTCGCAAATTTCTAGGGTAAGTATGTGGAATGAAGAGTTAGGGTGTTGTACCCTTACCTTGATGTGATAAGCGAAGGGGGAAATTCTTTAAATTAATGAGGGATAAAGTGAGGGGAGGTTATGTGATGATAGGTAGGCTCACAGTCTCACCGCGCGTCCTAAGGTTCCTAAATCCTATGTTCCAAAATACCTAGAGTTGAAGCCTAATGTCCTAAAGTCTGGTCTTAAGAGTCTTATCCTAGGGTCAAACTTAGGCTCTGATACCAACTGTAACACCTCAAAAGTTTGAAACTTTTAAAACTTATATAATAAAGGTAATTCCTCATTAAATCCCAAAATCAAGCATAAGCGTATGTGGTGCTATGCCACACTTGAGCTAGAGAACTCAGGTGCACAGGCTAACTAACTAAAATCCTCAAATAACGTCAACACATAATCATGGCACGCAGGCCAAAAGGGAACTAGCTACTCTACGCCTCGGATCTCTAGCGCGCTCTAGGATCTACTCAACTGTGACTGAAAGCCAAATATATCTGTTTAGCGAGAGATGCTGGTAACCCACTCCAACGCGTTGAAATATATTATAGATAGATATATATAGATATATGAAAATCATTTCGAAGAAGGAAGATATATACTTAAGAGACTCTAGTTTTAAAACCAGGAATGGATACAACAAGTAGGGTAAGCACAATAATTAGTGATAACAGTTAAGAAGAATCATCATAAAGAATACGCAACTAAAGTCACAGTCTATGCCCGCATTAAACATCATTCTAATCATCATTCAATCATCAATTGTGACACTCAATCACACTGCTCTGGCGCCACGGGACCAATCGCATGCCCCGAACATGAGGGTTAATGCGTATAGCATTAACACGGCCCCGCAGCACCCTACCTCAAACCGTGGCATGAAGGGAGTTGATCGCAACCAACCCATAGAGGACTGCTGACGAACTCAACGTCGGACCACAATCCGACACAGCGCTGACGCGCACAGTCGGTGGACCGTGATCCCCTTTACAAGGGGGAGTTACTACCCTACACACCGTCGATGCGTACAGTCGATGGACCGTAGCGGATCAAGCCCGACACACCGCTGAGCTAGACTCAGTCGGTGGGCAAAGATCCTCGGAGACTACGGCCCTACACACCGTTGTCCCATCATTCGGTGGATCGCAGCCAGCCGTAGCCCTACACACCGCCTGATTACTCAGGTCGGTGGACTACAGCCTTCCTCGGCTTATTGGCCCTACACACCACCTGGCGCGTCCAGGTCGGTGGGTCATATCACCGAGGCCCATATTTGGACCTGTAGTCCAAAAAGTGAATCAATTTGGCCTTAGCCACTTCTGAGCTTTTAGCTCAGGAACAACCCATTTGGCCTTCAGCCACTTCCGAACCTTTAGTTCGGGAACAATCCATTTGGTCTTCAACCGACTTCCGGACCTTTAGTCCGGGAACAATCCATCCAACCTTCAGCCGACTTCCGAACCTTAGTCCGAGAACCACCTAATTGGCCTATAGCCAAAATGGGGGATCATGCAACACATAACACATAGGAGCACGTAATAGCATATTGGGAGGGGAGAGACATGTAAATAAACTTACGTGTGATCATTCACATACTAAGAATAGTCCTAAGGGTTCATACAACTTCCACCTAGGTCCACGGGTTACTAATTCAACTAGCATGCAATCCCTAAGGCTCAATTAACCAACGAATGGTACCCGAAATATCAAACTAGACTCAGGCACAACAAACGGGGTCCGTTGGGACACCATGGGGAGCGGGGGAACATCAAACCGGGAAGCCAAAGACCCGGGGTGGGGTATGGACCAGCGGGTAGCCGGTGGGTGGAGGGCCACCCGCCGACCGCCCGCCGGAGAGCACTGTTCCGGGCAGCGGGTTGCCGACGGGCAGGCGGCTGCCCACTGCCGGGCGGTGTTCTTCGGGCAGCGGGTAGGTGGCGGGTACCCCTACCCCCACCTACCCCCCACTGACTCTTTCATCAAAAATTCGTCCCGGGATCCCTTTGTGATACCCGAAACCATGCTTAGACACTTTTAAACGCAACTAACGACACCACGTAGTCAATTAATGGATCAGAAGCAAGAATCACTTATAACTCATCCTATTACGACTTCTAAATATAAACAACACCCGAACAATTGGAAAAAGGAAGTCAATAATGTCTACGACTTCGACTCCAAGGCGGCGATCCCGATATTCATCCACGCCTTGAGATCGGGGTAAGCAGCTGAACGCCAACCACCCCCGTTCTTACGAAGATTTGATGAGGACGGCTAGCCGCTATGCCGAAGCAGAGGACGTCGACAGGAAAAAGAAAGATGAGGAAGACGGCAGGAAAAACGGGAAACCTGGGAAAGCTGGTCCGTCCAGCTAGGCACCACGTTCGAACCACCCGGCCGCAGGGAAGGGCCGGGACCATGAACGACCTCGCCTGGTTCCCCTGCGTAACCTAACACCTCTTACCCATCCCGTCAGCGTCATCCTAAAACAGGCTGAGGAGATGGGAATAGTCGAGTTCCCACTAGAGTGCATGAAGGTCTCCCCAAAAGGAGACCAAGCAAAGTACTGCAGGTTCCATAGGCAACCAGGACACGACACGGATGAATGTAACGTACTGAAGAGACAAATAGAAGAACTCATCCAGCAGGGCTTCTTCCGGCATTTCGTCAAGCGATCCAAGCAGCAGCAACAGCCGCAGCGCGATCCATAAAAAAATCCACCAAAAAATGTCTGGAGGAAGGAGGATAGCGCCGAGCCGTCCACCTCGAACGCCAAGAAAAGAGAACATGACCAGATATCTGAGCAGGATGATAGCGAGAAGGAAACCGAGGTGGCGCCCAGACGACAAAAGAAACACACCATACACTTCATCTATGGTGGACCTGCGGGGGGCGACACACCCACAGAGAGGAAAAAGTGGAACAGACAGCTGTACGTGGGAGAAGTGGTAAGTCTTCCCAAAGGAAAGAAGCAGAGGCGGGAGGCCATCACTTTCTCTGACGAGGACCTCCCCGAGGGCCCCTTACCCCATCGCGACGCACTTGTGATCAAGATGGATATCAATGATACGATCGTACATCGCATCTTGGTCGACAGGGGAAGCTCGGTTAATGTGATGTACTACGACGCTTTCACCAAGTTAGGGCTACCCAGAGGCCAGCTCAAAGAGGTACGAACTCCACTCTCTGGGTTTACTGGGGATTCGGTGGAAACAGAAGGGTCGATGACCCTGCCCGTGGAAATAGGCACGAGCCCCAACATTCGCAAGCTGGAGATGGAGTTCATCGTGGTAAGACTCACCTGTGCGCACAACATCATACTCGGGAGGCCAGCACTGGAGGACCTCAAGGCCATAGTATCGGTGGAACACTTGTGTATGAAGTTCCCCACTCCGAATGGAATAGGAGTCGTCAGAGGTGACAGACGGGCAGCCCGCAGTTGCTACGTGAAGGCATGCAAGAAGATTGGCAGCAAGGACCTACAGGTCCACACGATCTTGGAGAAAATTTTCAAAGAAGAAGAGGCCTGGCCCCGCGCCTAGCCCGTGTCCGAGACGGAAGATATAGTTCTGGATCCCTCCAGACCAGACCTAGTGGTGAAGATCGGCACAGGCTTAAGCCCAAAGCTAAGGGCCCAGATAGTGGATGTAATCCGGAGGGGTTCCGCGCCTACTATGCCATCCGATCCCACTTCAAGTTATCTAACAATGAGGCAGAGTACGAGGCCCTCCTCAATGGGCTGCGGTTGGCGGCGGGACTACGAGCTGAAAAGGTCCGAATTCGATGTGACTCCAAGCTTGTAGTCAGCCAGGTGTCGGGGGAGTACGAAGCCAACGAAGGAAGCATGCAGAAATACAGAGACGCCGTGCTGAGAACCTTGCGCGAGTTTGAGGGGTATGAAATACATCAGGTACCAAGGGAACAGAACGCCGATGCCGTCATGCTCTCAAAACTAAGCACTAGAGTCCCCAGCCATATTAGGAAGATCGCTTGGCTGGAAGACCTCGAGACTTCAAGTATCGATGTGTCGTGGGTCTTCCCCGTGCAGACTAGGGAGCCATGTTGGATCGATCATATCAAGCGATACAAGGCAGATGGCACCTTACCACGAGACGAGGCAGACGCATAGGTAACCAAGTTACGGGCACCCAGCTACGTTGTCTCGGGCGACAAGCTATACAAACGCGCCTACAACGGTACGTTGCTGAGGTGTCTATATCCAGATGAAGCCATGTTGGTGATGAAAGAAGTCCACGACGCATCATGTTACAGGGGTATTTTTGGCCCAAAATGCTGAGGGACTGCGCCGAGTATACAAAGCGATGTCCCAAGTGCCAAGAGTTCTAAGCACTACCAGGTCGACTTGCGACGAATTACACCCCGGTAAGCACCGCGATCCCCTTTTCAAGATGGGGAATTGACCTGGTAGGGGCCCTCCCCACGGGGACTAGAAGCAGGAAATACATCATCGTGGCCATCGACTATTTCATGAAGTGGGTGGAGGCCGAGCCCCTGGCAAGCATCACCGCAGCAAGGTGCAAAAAGGTTCGTCGAGAAAAATATCCTTTATCGCTTCGGTATCCCTCTCCAGATAATCATGGACAATGGCCGTCAGTTCGAGGCTCGAGAATTTTCAGAATTCTTAGCAGGATGGAGCGTTAAGCACTTCCGAGTGGCGGTATCTTATCCTCAGGCAAACGGGCAAGTGGAGAATGCGAATAGAACCATCCTCGACGGCCTCAAGAAAAAGCTAGAAGTAGCCGGCGGAGCCTGGGTGAAGGAACACGACGGCATCCTTTGGGCCTATCGCACGACACCAAGAAAGGCCATCGGAGAAACCCCGTTCGCACTCGGCTATGGATTCGAAGCTCGGGCCCCGTGGAAGTAATCATACCTAGTAGAAGGGTGGAGGATTTCGAGTCAGAACAAAACGAACTCCACCAAAGGGTGGATCTGAACTTTTTGGATGAAAAGAGAGAAGCGGCATTCTGTAAGATGGAGAACTACGGTCGTCAACTAAAGTCCTACCACGACGCAAAAGTCCGACCTCGGTACTTCCAAGTCGGCGACCTTGTGTTGCGGAAAAGGGAAGCCAGCCAACCCCTTGAAGGGGGAAAATTTGCAAAGAAATGGGAAGGGCCTTACGCCGTGGAAGAAGTCGTTCGCCTAGGAACGTACAAGTTAAAAACTACAGGGGGAGAATGATCGATCGGGTATGGAACTCGGAACATTTGATCAAGTATTTTCCTTAGAAATCCTATAGCAGCAATCATTGGAACTAGTGTTTAATAATCGCGGTCCGTCCGATCTACACGCTAAAGTTCTCTGAAATAATATCTTGTTTTATGGTCTGACCATGTTATTTAGTAAAACAAGTTCGTCATCATCTTTTATGAAACTCTCGCAAATGATATCTCATGCTCGTGGTCCGCCCATGCAAAAAAAAAAAAAAAAAAAAAAAAAAAAACTCAGGTGGCCGAGGCGCGCGCCTCAGCCACAGTTTGGCCGAGGCACACCTCGACCAACACCGAGTCCGTCTCGGCAGCAAAAAAAAAAAAAAAAAAAAAAAAAAAGAGGCAACATGTTTTATTCCGAAGTAACTGGTTTATTCCGAATAATCTAAATAGTGGCAAGTTGTTCAAAAAGCAAATAGTTCAAAGACATAGCTAGAAATCAAGGGAAAATCTCAGGTACGACTACGAACTACTCATGGTCCGAGAGCTCCTCGATCATAATCTGATCAAGTGAAACGTTGGGGACGTTGTTAGTGTCGATGCCGTGAAACTCGTCTCCCAAAGAATCCTCACGAGCATTCCTAACATCATCAATGGATTCATTCTCAGCATCAGGATCCGGATTCTTCTCTATTACAGGCAAGCCAAGAGACATGGGGTCAAAATTTGGAACCTTCTCCCTCAGCACTGAGAAAATCTCCTGTTGCTTCGTATACTGCCCAATGTTAAAAGCCACATGTGCCTCGGCCTCGACCGGCTCTTGACCAGCTCCAGTTTTGAGGAATTCTCGGATAGCCTCAGGAGTGCTCATATAGTGCATCGCGTCCTCTCTGAACTCGGCTGAACTCTTGTAAGCCTCCACAGCCCGGCCAAGGGCATCAGCATGGCCAGCACGAGTCCTCTCATGGTCCTCCTGCTCCTTCCCTATGGCAAGTTTGAGCGCTCCGTGCTCTTTCTTTAGGAGCTCAAGCTCGCCCGCCAGTTTGCTCAGAGCCTCCTCTCGGGCCAACAGCGCTTAGTGCTCCTTCCTTAGCGCCCCAAGCTCGCCTTCCATCTTGCTCAAAGCCCCTTCTCGAATCGATAGCAGGTTCTTCAGGCTCTTGTTGTCCACATCCCTAATCTTAACATCCTCAAGGAGCGCGTCCGTCACCCGCCGTCGTTGGGCATGAATAATCTGTCCCTCTAGCCGGGCCTGAAAATAACAGACGGAGTAAGACAAGCCAAGGCAGAGAAAGAACATAAGTATGAGAAAACTGACCTAAAAAATGTGTCTAAGATAATGCTCTTGCAGCATGTTGACATCCATGGCGACAAGGTGTTCCAAGTCCGCAGGAGGGGCGATATGAGCAGCATACTCAACCGCATCAAGACTCTTATTTATTAACGACGCTCCGGGTGGCACGTCCATTCCCAATCGGATCAAGTTGGTCCGAACACGCGAACCAGACTCAGTAGAAGTATCTCCTTGCACCTCAGGGGGGTTGAGGGGAAAAGGTAACGACCGTGGGTGTCCGAGTCGGTGGAGGCGGCGTCACCCCCCTTGGCAACCTTGGTTGGAGTAGGCGCACGCACTCTCTCGGCGACCTTGGTTGGGGTAGGCGTACGCTCAACGACCTTGGATGGAGTCGGCGTGAGTGCCGGCGGAGGCGGCATCACCTCCGCGGCCTCGTCTTGAATCTTCTTACCCTTCTCTACCTTGCTCTTCTTGGAGGGGGGATCCTGTCGCGACAAGTAGCGGCCGGTTCTCGAAGAGGAAGACATGGTACCTGCAATAAAAAGAAGACAAGTTAGAGTTAGTGGTTGATGAATAAAGGCTGAGTGGTAACAGAAGAGTACCCGTGGGTGAAAGAACAGCCGGATGAGCCCTCACGAAGCCTAAGCCCGCGAGTTTCCACTCGGTGGTATAATCAACGTTCGATAGAAGACCATCCCCTAGTAAATCATCTACACCTCGGCGGAGGGAAGGACTCATGTCAAGAGTAGGAGGGAAACGTAAATGGGATCCCCACGTGACACAAAAGGGAGACGGACAACCCACAAGGGTGACAAAGATATATTTGGGTTTCCAATCCTTGTCATAAGTAGGACGGTCCTCAAAGAGTTTGAAATGCGGCCTGCTCGAAACCATGACAAATCCCTTACCCTCCTGAGAAGCCCTACCAACTATGAAAAGAGCTTGGAAAAGATCTAGCGTGGGTTCTATCCCTTTGTCCTTACATATAGAAAGAAAGCCCGCAATTACCTGGTGACCATTGGGAACAAGCTGGCCAGGGGCTATCTCGTAGTGGTTCATAAAATCTATCACAAACCTATGAAGGGGAAACCGCAGCCCAACCTGTAGGGACAGAAGGTGGACCCCAAAATACTTATCGAGGGGTGGGTCGGTGATAGTACCTTGAGGGTCAGGAGGGAGAGTCAGAACGTCAGGACTAAGGAAACCTCTCATCTCATCCCAATCCCGCGGCCCTAGTTGAGGCCGTATGGACAGGACAAGAAACTTATCAAGAGCAGAATAGGAGGCCTTGCGTTTTTTCTTCTTTTTCATTTGGGGCTTAGGTGTGGGCGAGTCAGCAACAAACGAAAGAGGGGGAAAATTTTCAAAAAGAGGGTAATCATCAAGAAGGTATTCCTCATCAAAATCAAGTTCTCCAACATCAATCAAGGGAGTGACATCCATTATGAAGCAAAAGACACTAACCTCACCTCGGTTACAGATAAGCTCGCAAGACTTGGGTACAAAAACTGCCTGTCAGGAAAAGACAAGAGACTTATCAAGAGCAGAATAGGAGGCCTTGCATTTTTTCTTCTTTTTCATTTGGGGCTTAGGTGTGGGCGAGTCAGCAACAAACGGAAGAGGGGGAAAATTTTCAAAAAGAGGGTAATCATCAAGAAGGTATTCCTCATCAAAATCAAGTTCTCCAACATCAATCAAGGGAGTGACATCCATTATCAAGCAAAAGACACTAACCTCACCTCGGTTACAGATAAGCTCGCAAGACTTAGGTACAAAAACTGCCTGTCAGGAAAAGAGCGTGTCAAAAAAAAAGGGCCAGGCAGCGCCTCAGCCTGCACGTCTCAGCTTTCCTGGTCGAGGCGACGCCTCGACCAAGTGGTTGAGGCAACGCCTCGGCCACAAGTCGATCCGAAAAAAAAAAAAAAAATACTGGCTGAGGCTCGGCCTCAACCAAGGCCGAGGCACACGCCTCGGCCTCCTGGTCGAGGCGACGCCTCGGCCACAAGTCGATCCGAAAAAAAAAAATTTACTGGCTGAGGCCGCGCCTCGGCCAAGTGGCTGAGGCGAAACCTCGGCCACAAGTTGATCCGAAAAAAAAAAAAAAAAAAAAACAAAATACTGGCTGAAGCCGCACCTCAGCCAAGGCCGAGGCACACGCCTCGGCCAGATGGCTAAGGCCGCGCCTCGGCTAAGTGGCCGAGGCACACACCTCTGCCTCCTGGTCGAGGCGACACCTCGGCCACAAGCCGATCCAAAAAAAAAAAAAAAAAAAGGAACAAGACATGTATATTCATATATATTAAATACAGACATGTATGTTCATATATATTTCATAAATAAATTGTAAAATAATAATAATTACAGAGACTTACAGAGTTATGGCAGAAGCTGTTCAAGAGGTGCTCTCAAACTGCTCAGAGACAAGGGTTTATATTGGAGAGGAGCTAGAGATAAAAAAAGTTATGTGAAGCAGGAAAGGATTTGGAAAGCACAAATCAGGGATTTGGAAGATACAAATTAGGGATTTGGAAAATAAAACCACATATCCTAAATCAAGCAGAATTCTACACAGGATCTTCTACATAGGATCAAGATAGATTCAGCCTTACTCCCAAGTCAATTCAAACACATCCGTTGACTCAGGAGTAGGGGGGACTGGTGACAGGATAATAGGGCTGGCACCCAACCCGGATCATAAATGGGCATCTGACTCAGCATCGCTTGGGAACCCAACGGGCATAACTCCAACGGTTAGGAATTCCAACAGGTGTCACCTTACTGTCATTAAAGCCAGCATTGAAGCCCCCATTGTTGAGAGAGAATTAAAGGCTAGGCTCCCCATTTATGTCCCATGTTGTTACCGTTAGGACTCTAAGTATAAATGGGGCTCTCCTCAGCTAGCAGAAGACACGCTGTACTCTCTATACTGAGACAAAGCAATACAACTATTGTTACTTTCTTATTCGTTACTTTATATTATATTTCTGGTAACATTATTACCGTCACATTGATTGAAGCCGCAACACTCTATACTAAATAGAATACACATCTCTGGTTGTCATGCCTCTTCCCAAGACAATACGTTCATGGTGTTAAGAAGAAGAACTTGAGAAGTATCAACTTTGCTTAAATGATTGGACGCGAACATCACTCAGTTGTAGGAACAACGTGGGACTGTGTCATTGAAGCGGACTGCATCAGAGTTAGCACTCTAATTAAAGGGATTTCATTGGACTTCTGAATGCGTGGCTCTCCAACTTCAACAATCCACTAAACTTTTGTAGACTGGGTACTGACCTTGTGTGGGGCACTTGGGTGAGATTGTTCTTCTCTACCTTTGTACATTGGATTCTGAGTTTGGATTAGACGCATCGGTGATCGTCCCCCACATATGTGTAAACAAACATATGTGACACACTGTATCGAACTGGGTAAACAAACATATGTGTTGATTTACTTTCTGCCTTAGTCTTCCGCATTACGTAATATCTGCCTATCTATCTGAATCACTGCTTGATTGAGAATCTGAGTTAGTCAGTCACCCATTCAGTTTGCAAGAAAGTAAATCAATAACTCCAGAATAAGAGAATATGCAAAATTACATGCTTAAAACAATTTTTTCAATTAGCTTTTTGAGAAATAAAATTATACTAAACAACTATTAGCTAACAACTAATTTATCAAACATATTCCTACAATTAGCTAATGTTATCAACTAGTTATACCATCTAATTATCTCAATAAGCTAACAGCTTGATAGTACTAATTCCACGTAATGTTCCACGTATTGCGGCCAAAGTAATAATACGACAAAGTTAAAGCAAGTAAATCTTTTATTGATCGTGTAGAAGGACCCAATACAATCTAAGTGACTATTCTAAGGGCTGACTGACTGCGGTCGGGCAGCTCTGTAAATAGCCTATCGATCGTTCCAAAAGTCCTTTACACTGTTGCCACCGCGGGTATTTATACCCGCTAGGCCGGGGACACAGCTCCGGCCGGCCGGCATTTAACCCACGTAGCAACCACGTATCTCTACCCCGCGAGCTCTTCCTGTCAGCACGTAACGTTGCCACGTGCTTCTTCTTAGCTCTCTCATCCAAGGGCCATCGATCAGGTGTTGAAGACGCCGGTCGGGAGATGCACCGGTTGGGTCCGACCGAGTTCATTCAGGAATATCCGGCCCGTAAACCTGCACAAACAACACTAAAACACGTGGCATGTCGGTCGGGGTATTCCTTACCAAGAGCCCCCCAGCCCGGGCCTTTTTAACCACCCGGGAAAAAATGGGACGAGATGAAAAAGTCCAATCAACCGCCGCCAAACCCGACCAGACAGTTGTCATTTTGTCGTGCCACGTGTCGGCTTCTGCGCGCCTCGGAGTCTGGAACGGTCACCTCGCGCAAGTGGGCCATTTCCCACCCAAATGTTATCATATAAATAGGCCCTCCTGAAATTCATTTGAACTTCTACCAACCCTTGAAGTCGATCGGAGCATCCCGAGCAAGCAACTCCAAGAGTCAATCGAGCAACCAGAATTCCAGCCTTTTCAGCTATCTGCAACCACTCGGTAAGTTCTCTCTTCTTTTGCTTCTTTACTTTACTGCTTTATGTTACCTCGCAATGGCCGACTATGGCCCTTAACTAACCACGACTAGGTCGTACCCGACCCTAACAAAATCCCGACCGCCCTTTAGGAAGACAGAATGTCGGACACAGACAGTCAGAACGTCTCAGGCGCGGATTATGATGACGCGATCGAGCAATTGAGCAAAGAGATAGACGTTGAAGCGTCTTCACCAGAGGTCGTTCAAAGACCACAAAGAACCTTCGAGCGACAAAGGTCGTCTAGCTCGGAGGGGTCATCTAGCTCGAGCGGATCGAGCAGCGGAAGCGGCGAGACTACAATGAGCGAACAACGCTCCTCGACCGGAGTTGCTCGGGAAACGCCAACGCGAGTGATTGGGGCGTACCCCCAAGCAGCACCTCCAACTGACGATTGGGGGGCCACACCAGAGCCGGTCGAAGATGACCTGGCTGCTTCGCCCGCACCGGCTGACGGCGAGTTCGTCTTTCTGAACAGCGAGAGTGTCGAGCAGCAAGAGAGCCTGCTGACGTCGAGGGAAGCAGCGAGGATCTCCGCCATGCTTACCGGTCGTGTTCGCTTCGACACTCGACGGCATCTGGGAAATATCATCGAGCGTCACCAAGGAAAATGGATCGGGATGCACTACGACTCACTACAAGCCCCGATCGCATTCCCTTTCTCAGCCCTCTTGTCCGCGTTCCTGGGCTATTACCGAGTGGTCCCGGCCCAGATCTGCCCGAACGCATATAGGATCTTGGCATGCTTCCCTCAGATCTGTGCTCGGCATGAGGTCTCGTGCACGATGGAGTTGTTCAACTTCATCTACCAGGTGAAGACCATACCGACTAAGTATGGAGGCGGATTTCTAATGATCCAATCCCGGACGGACTTGTGCACGATCGAGCACTTGCTCGGGAATAACAAGGGCTGGAAGAATAGGATCTTCTCAGTCGAGTATGACCCGTGGATCCTCCCGGTCGAGAGGACGTGGAGCACCCATTATAGGAAACAAGTTACGCCGGTCGAGACGAAGGGCCTCCGGGATGCCGTCTCCAAGATCTCGAGCGAGATCCATGAATACAAGATCTTCCGCTCGAGAGAGAGCTATGATGAGGCCCGACTGCCACCGCCATGGTACAACCTTGAAGAAAAGCACCAGCCTGAGCCAACGGGCGTAACGATCGCGATGGCGGCTACTCGGGTCGAGCCGGCGAACGAAGGTCTAACACTAATTGATCGTCCCCGACCCTAATTCCCCGATCCAGCTCTAACCCCGTTCTAACGTTTTATTCTTTGTTTGCAGAAATGGCACAAGGTTTTGAAGAAGAGGAAGCACCCCGAGCCCCCCGAGCGAAGATTGCACTCGGGAAGAAAAAGACCAAGGCCGGGTCATCCGGGGAGCAACAAATCCCTGTCGCTCGGCCCATAGGCGCGACTGCAACCGTCACCACAGCCGAAGGCTATGTGGTCGAGACAGCTGACGTCTTAGTCTCCCGGGTGACTGCCCGTAAGGGCAAGGAGAAGGCGGCCGAGAAAGAGGCCGAGGACGGCGGTGTACTGAAGCGCAGAAGGAAGCAGGGCAGCCTGAGCCCTCCGGTCCGGGCCATCAAGTTGTGATGCGTCAATCCTCACTCGGATCGGCAATCTGGGGCCGGTTAGGGAGGATATGACAAAGCTGACCCCGACCCAGGTGGCCGAGAAGATTGGCCATGATTTGGTCGAGGTAAGAATCTCTCGTCTTCATATTTTCATACAACTGTCTTTGCTCGGGCTAATCCTGATCGCTTTTTGCAGATATCCCGAGTAGCTCAAGTCTTCCAACGCCGAGCGCTGCTGGCCAATGAGGCCGACTCATTGAAGAAAGTCGCCGACCGGCGATTGGGGGAGATTACCGACCTCCAAGCTGAGCTAAAGAAAGCAAAGGAGGGTCGGGAGCTTGCGGAGAAGGCGGCCCGGGAAGCAAAGGGGGCCCAAGAGCTAGCCGAGAAGGCCGCCCGGGAAGCTCACGGGGAGGCATCGGAGCTCAAGTTCCGATTAGGCAACCTTGGCGAGCTGACGCGGTTCCTCTGTCGGTATGAAGCGTCGGCCCGGGAACTCTTCCGTGAGCTGCGGAAGGACAAGGCCGGGGAGTCTATGATTTGGACGTTTGGCGTTGGGCGTTCAAATCTGGCCAGCGGAGGATGCGTGCTAAGACCCAGTCGATCATGGAAGAAGTTCTCGATGGTGAGGACCTTCAGCTGGTCTTGACGACCCTTCCTGATGAGGTCGCCGACCCAGGTCCGCCGCCGTTCGGCCCCGAGGAGGACGTTGCCGAGCCGAGTGATGCTGCGAAGAAGTAGATTATGTCGTGTAGCTTCCGACCGTATACTAGCTTCTTCGTTTTTGTTAAGTGAACTTCATCAGGAGCCCGGTCCCGATCTGTACTGGGCACATTTTGAATCGATCAATGAACTTGGTTTTTTTGTAATGAACTCGTGTCGTTCGTTTTATGCGTTTTTATTTTAAACTTTTGCTGGTTGTCCTTTGCCCGACCCATCGGCCCACTGGCCTGGTCGTTCATTTCCCGACCCATCAGCCTATTTGGCCTCTAAAAATTTCCTCGGCCCTTCGTTCGGGACTTGCCCAACCGTTTGGCCTTGTGCAGCCTGTTAGCTTTTTAAAAAATTCTTCGGCCTTTTCGTTCAGGATTTGCCCAACCGTTTGGCCTTCCTTCTTTCACCCTTGCCCCCACACTGTTGTGCAAATGAGGCACGAGTGAGTGCGACAGTGGAGAGAATTTAGACGGATCGGGGAGATCTTGATGTAGCTCTGGTTTCCCCGATCGATGGCGTGACCCGAGTGTCCACCGAAGATGAGCGCAATAGCCGGCCGTTAGAGTTTAGCCGGCCAAGAGGTAGATGGCTATTAGAGCGAATTTGGTAGATGGCTATTAAAGCCAATTAGCTATACACCCCTATCGGTCGGGACCGAGGGAGAGGTGTTATGTGGGGCAAAAAGCCACTCTTGATTTGCTGATGCCGAGTCTCGATCAGGTAGATTACGATCACGACCGGTTGGTGAAATAATTGGGAAAACCGATCGGGCCGCCGTATGCAAACGGACAAGCAATCACCGATCGTATATTACATTAATATCTCCCGTTCGCAGATGGTTAATAATTTACAAATATACAAGTGATAAACGATGGGCGGGCCCACTCGCAGGTCTAAGTCCCCTCTCCATCTACAATTACAAAAAACCTAATGTCGAAACAAGACGAGGTGCTCAGAATTCCACGTGCCCTCGATCTGTCTTTCGGTCATTGTCTCCAACTGGTAGGTTCCCAGCCGCACGACGGCCGTGACGATGTAGGGACCTTCCAAATTTCGAGCTAGCTTTCCCCCCTCCAAAGGCTGGCTTGCCTCTCGACGACGTAGAACATAGTCCCCGACTTGAAAATACCGAGGGTTGACCCGGACGTCCTTCGAACTCTTCACTCTCTTCTGATACTCGGCCATATGCCGAGCGGCTAGCTCTCTCTTTTCCTTGACCCCGTCAAGATCCACGACCATGGAGTGCTCATTTTCCTCAGCGTTGTAAGATCGCTCCCTAGCGGCCTAGCGGTCAGGATCCACGCCTCGATCGGGAGACGAGCCTCGGCCCCATAGACTAGGGCGAATGGCGTCTCCAAAGTTGCTTCCCTTGGGGTCGTGTGATAAGTCCAGAGAACATATGGAAGCTCATTGGCCCAGCTACGACCGGCAGAGTGCAACTTCTTCTTCAGACCTTCCAGAATTGTCCGATTGGCATTCTTGACCTATCCATTTCCCTGGGGGTAAGCCACTGACGATCGGATGGAAGTTGTCCCGATCCGTGCAAGAAAATTCTAAAAGTATTGGCTTACAAAATGTCGGCCATTGTCGCTGATGAGATGAATGGGCACGCCGAACCGGGAAATGACATTTCGCCAAAGAAACCTAGCACATTGTTTGGAAGTGATCGTGGCTAACGGCTCGGCCTCGATCCACTTGGAGAAATAGTCGATGGCGACAATGAAAAACCGTCTCCGACCAGATAACTGTAGGAACGGCCCCAAAATGTCCACCCCGCACATCGAAAAAGGAATTGCAGTCGTGACCGGCAGGTAGAAAGTGGCCGATCGTCCAGGCATCCGAGCAAATAATTGGCACGTCTTGCACCCTCTTGCAAGCTTCTCACAATCTAGCTGAAGAGACGGCCAGTAATACCCGATCAACATGATACGGCGAGCTAGTGATCGACCTCCTTGATGCGACGAGCAGATGCCGAATGCAATTCATTCATTACCAAGTTAGCTTCGAATGCAGTCAAACAACGCATGAGTGGGCCACCGTACGAACGCCTGTACAGACGACCGTCTTGGAATTGAAACCTTGGAGCTCTAAGCTTGGCCTTCCGAGCACGTTGGGGGTCGTCTGGCAACCGACCTTGCTGGATGTATTCCATAAAATCTGTGATCCAAGTATCCTCTATCGGTTGGATGGGTGCGACCGGCAACCGGTGAATGCTGTGCCTCGGGATCATTAAAATCCGAGCAATTTTAGACATGTGTTCCGGGGCGTCTTGTGCCAACTTAGACAAGATGTCCGCGTCAGTATTGTCTAGTCGGGGAACATGTCGAATGGTGTACTCTCGGAACAAGGTGAGTTTCTCCATAGCAAGGTCCCGGTAAGCCTGTAACCGCTCACCATTTACTTCATAATCACCCAGGACCTGCCCGACCACAAGTGCTGAATCTGTCTAAGCCCGGATGTAGTCAGCCCCCAAGTCCCGAGCGCATTGTAGGCCATTGACAAAGGCCTCATACTCGGCTTCATTATTGGTCGGATGGAATTGATACATTAATGCAAAGTATAGTTTGAAACCCTCCGGGCTCGTGACCACGACTCCTCCTCCTGCTCCTTTTTTGCTACTTGATCCGTCAGTGGCCAATGACCACCACGCCGCCTCGGGGTCCTCAACCTCCGGGGGTCGGGTCTCCTGAGCGGTGCACTCGACCAAGAAGTCTGCCAACGCTTGACCCTTTATTGCTGGACGTGGTCGGTACTCAATGGCATACTGGGTCAGCATGAGCGCCCACTTAACTTAGCGCCCCGAAGAAGAAGCGGTTCGGAGAACTGGTCCGATCGGCTGATCGGTCAACACCTGGATGGATCTACCTTGAAAATAGGGAACTTGCTTCTTCGCAGCTATATATAGAGCATAGACCACCTTCTCTAGCCGGGAGTACCGAAGCTTGGGACCATGGAGCGCATGGCTCACATAGTAAACCGGTCGCTGGACCCCCTCCGAATCGGTTCAGCACAGAACTGCGCTTACTGCCCGATCGAATACGGCGAGATAAACCTCTAGCTGTGGCTTCGACAATACGATCAGCGACAAAAGATATTCCTTCAACTCGTCGAAAGCCGCTCGGAATTCATCGTCCCAGACGAACCCATTTACTTTACACAATACCTTGAATAATGGCAAGGCACGCTCGGCTAGCTTGGAGAGGAAACGGCTCAAGGCTGCAAACCGGCCGGTCAATTGTTGCACCTCCGGAACAGTAGTGGGCGGCTGCATATCCAGAATAGCCTTGACCTTGGCCGGGTTGGGCTCGATCCCTCTTTTAGTCATCATATAGCCAAGGAACTTCCCCGTCTGAACTGCAAATGTGCACTTGTTAGGGTTCAATCTCAGCTGGTACCTCCGCATAATCTGAAAACATTACCTGAGGTCCCGAGTGTGGTCGGCTCGGTCCCGACTCTTGACCAGCATATCATCTATGTATGCTTCCATCGTTCGACCCAAAAGATCCGCAAAGAGCATATTGACCATCCTTTGATATGTTGCTCCTGCATTGCGAAGGCCGAACGACATCACTCGGTAACAGTACAGCCCATCCGGGGTCACAAAGGCTGTCTTGCTCTCATCTTCATGGTGCATCATTATCTGGTGATAACCCTTAAAGGCATCCATGAAGCTCATGAGCTCGGCCCCGGCCGTCTCGTCAACCATTTTATGAATGCTCGGGAGCGGGTACGGGTCGAGCGGGCATGCTTTGTTGAGGTCGGTAAAGTCTATGCACATCCTCCACGCTGGGGGCTTGGGAACAAGAACAATGTTAGCCACCCACTCGGGATAGATAACCAGTCCGATGTGCTCAATCGCCGCCATCTTTTTGACCTCTCCTCTCACGAATTCTCGGCGATCGGAAGATAAATGCCGCGTCTTCTGGACGACCGGCTTCACCGCGGGATCTACGGCAAGTTTATGGCAGATGACTGTTCGGTCGATCCCGGGCATGTCCTCGAGCCCCCACGCAAAGATGTCAGCAAATTCCCGAAGGATTGCCAATACTTCCAACCGTAGCTCGGGGGTAAGGGCCCGACCAATTTTGATCTTCCTGTCCGGTCAGTCCTCGGACAGGGCAACCTCTTCGTTTTCCTCGGAAGGTTCAGGTTGTTCCTTCCGATCACTGGTGTCTTCCTTCATGATCGTATTCACCCGGAAAGACGTTTCAGTATCACGTTTATTGACGGCCCGGGTGTAACATTTCCTCGCGGATTGGACATCTCCGAGTACCACGCCGACCCCGTTCGGGGTGGGGAATTTCATGCATTGATGGGGTATTGAAATTATCCCGCCGATCTTCATTATGGCGGGTCGGGCCAAGATTATGTTGCGGACGCAGTGCAAATTTACCACAACAAACTCCAACTCGGTCTTAACAAATTTTGGCGGGGTGCCGATCTCGACCGGGAGTGTGATTTTTCCCTCGGGGCAAATGAGGGCCCCGGTGAATCATGACAAGGGTACACCGACCGGAATCAGCTTGCTCTTGTCCAAGTTAAGCTTTTCAAATACGTCCAAATAAAGGATGTTGACACTGCTCCCCGTGTCCACCATGACTCTGTGGACATCGATCCCGTTCACGTCAATCGTGACCCACGAGGGTTTCCAGTCCGTGGTCACCGCTGTTAGGTTGATCCTCCAGGGTGAAGGTTATAGGCTCCATCTTCTGCCTTTTCCCCATATCACGGGAGTCTACGATCGCGACTGGTCAATTCTCCCTCGGTCGGGAGGCGTCTTCCAAACCGCCAAAGATGACATGGATGGTCGGTTTGGCCGCCGGTCGGCTGTTGGATGGAGGGTCCAGGGTCTCTAGCGGTCTTGACCCGACCGATCTGAACGGTCTGAACGATCGGAGCGATCTGAGCGGTGGTGAGAGCGCCTGTGATCTCTCCGGTCGGTATCCTTCTTCGTCTCTTCCCTTTTACCCACACACTTATTCAGCTTTCCCAGACTCAGCAAATCTTCCAATAGTTGCCTTAAGTGTGTGCACTCCTCCGTGTCATGCTCGGCACAATGGTGATAAGCGCAGTGCTTAGATTTATCCGGTCCGTCTTGTCCGGGATGAGGGAGGCGAATAAGATTGCAGGACAGGGTGCGGGGTCGGGGATCAGTTCAAAGCCGTAAAGTCGCCAGGCCGGGTGCGAGGTCGGGGATGATCATCACCCGATCGATGTTCCGCCCGACCGGTGGGTTTGCGGGATGAAGTCCCGACCTCCTGCAATCTCTTGACGGCATTCGCTTCTCCGGCATTAGCGTAATCCGTCACCCTTCGGAGGACCTCTTTGTACGTGGTCGGGGGATGGAGGATGAAGTCCTGATATAAATAACCAACCCGGAGGGAAATATGGAGAACATGGATGGCCGTAACATCATCCATCGGTTCAACCTCCCCGACCGCGGCTTTCCACTTGGCCAAAAATTAGGACAAGCTCTCCCCCTCCAGCTGCTTGGCTTTCTCCAAGTACATGTAGGGCTTTCTCACGATCTTGGAAGTAACAAACTTCCGCATAAACTTCATCGCCAAAGTGGCAAAATCAGAGATGGAACCCGGCTGCAATGTTCGAAACCACTCCGCCGCTCGACCGGAAAGCGTGGAGTAGAAAGCCCTACACATCACGACGTCAGACACGCCCATCATCATCATGTTGCCGTAGTAAGTGTTCACGTGGACCTCAGGGTCCGTACGACCATCGTAACCCTTGTTGCCCAGGACTTGCAGATCGAGCGGGTAAGGCTGGGCCATTATCTCCGCCGTGAAGGGTGTCCTAAATAAGGAGGCTGATTGATCGACCGGGGGCCTCATTACGTGCTCATTTCCAAACCGAGCAAACTCTGCTTGGAGGTCATTGAGCAGTCCTCGGGTCTCATTAAGCTCAATCGTCTGGGCCTGGGCTGGTTCCCGGGCGCGTCGTCGACGATGTGACTTCAACCCACTATGCGCAGACGAACCCTCCTGGCTGGCCTCTCTCATCGGTGTATCTACTGAGCGCCGGCTTGGGTCCTGCGGTCCTAATCGTTGCCGCATGGCTGGATGGAGCCGCTCGAATGCTACTGCCCGGTTGGCTTCTACTTCAGGATCCTCTGCTTGGGCTTGCATCTCTGGCTGTACCTGCTGGGCCTGCCGTGGTACCTCCATGGCCTCGTCACCCTGTGACCCCAACCTCGAACGAGCCGAGCGCCTAGCCTGGGAAGTGGGTTGAAGCTCCGGCTCGGTCAGGACAGTCGGGTAAATCGGAGGAGCGGAGGCTGGAGCCGTGTGCACAGGCATGTAAGGGGGATAGCCGGTCGGTGGTGTATAATACATTAGCTGACCGGGCCAGTATCCATACCGTGGAGGTGGGACCGGGTAAGGATACTGCCCGAGATACTGGAACTGTTGATCGGGTGGTGGATATCCCGGTTGAATGTAGCTGACCGGTTGCTGGGCGGCCGGGTATTGTGCCGCCGGATGAGGCGTGATAGGTTGAGGTTGAGGTCAACGGTCTGACCTTGATACTGAGTGGGCTGATGATCAGGATGAGCTCGCTGCATCTGCTTGATCATCCCCTAAAAGGTTATACGCGAATGAATACATTGTGAAAGATAGAACCGGTGCTCGTCAGACGTCAGCTTTAATTTCGAGCACGGTTCCCCACAGACGGCGCCAAAATGATAGTACTAATTCCACGTAATGTTCCACGTAATGCGGCCAAAGTAATAATACGACCAAGTTAAAGCAAGTAAATCTTTTATTGATCGTGTAGAAGGACCTAATACAATCTAAGTGACTATTCCGAGGGCCGATTGACTGCGGTCGGGCAGCTCTGTAAATAGCCTATCGGTCATTCCAAAAGTCCTTCACACTAATTACGTCGTGGGTATTTATAAGCCGCTAGGCCGGGGACACAGCTCCGGTTGGCTGGCATGTAACCCACATAGCAATCACGTGTCTCTAACCCGCGAGCCCTGCCTATCAGCACGTAACGTTGCCACGTGCTTCTTCTTAGCTCTCTCATCCAAGGGCCATCGATCGGGTGTTGAAGACGCCGGTCGGGAGATGCACCGGTCGGGTCCGACCGAGTTCCTTCAAGAATATCCGACCCGTAAACCTGCACAAACAACAGTAAGACACGTGGCATGTCGGTCGGGGTATTCCCTACCACAGCTAATAGCCATTTACCAAACAGGGTCGTTGCCTTCTCTTGATCTTAATCTGAAAAAAAAAAAAACCTAACTATGTTAAACCCAAAAATAACATTGGTATAAGAGAGGTTTTCTAGAAAGTATCATACATTCATACCCTATGCTCCATTTGACAGACGTATGGGCAACCAAGGCATAGAATCTGCCAGATCGGTCCATATGTGGTAACTCATATTGCAACAACATCCCACATGTAGGGCAAAATTCCATTTTCTAGCAATCCAAAATATCTATTTAAACTTTAGCATATCAAAATTACTAAGTTTACATACGGAAATTGAAGCAAAATAGTTTTGAGACAAGTAATTACTGGAATAAACATTACAGAAGTAAATAATGAGAACAAAAAATAAAAAATGAAAAACAAAAGTTATCACTACTACATAAATCATCTACACCGTCGACAATACAACGTCAATTTTTAAATAAACCGAAGTTATAAAATTAAAATAAAAGAGTGAATTCCATTTTTGGTCCTACTGTTATAGGGGCGTTTCCAATTTTAGTCCACCTTAATTTTTTTTGCCACTTTTTAACCACTATTATTGAATGTGTTCTACTTTTAGTCCCACCATTAGTATTTCTATCAAGAGGCCGTGTAATATAGGGGTATTTTGACCATTCTTCTCATCCAAGACTATGTTTGATTAAAGAAATAAGAACATTAAACCTAAAACCTAAGAAACCTCGCCGGCCCATGTTGGAACGAACGAAACGATGTAGCTTTGGCTTTCCATTCTCATTGTTCGAAGAGCCATCTTCGAATATCGGAGGAGGAGGATGAAGCGCCTGGATTAAAAGAGGAGAGACAAACATAAAAAGACCAAAATACCCTTTGATTATACAGCCTCTTGACGGAAATATTAACGGTGGACTAAAAGTGGAATACATTCAATAACAGTGGTTGTAAAGTGGCAAAAAAAATTAAAGTGGACTGAAATTGGAAACGCCCCTATAACAATAGGACCAAAAATGAAATTCACTCTAGAACTTTAAAAAAACATATAACGTCGGTTTCTTCATAAAATCGATATTGTATGTCTTAAAATAAAAATAAAAAAGAAATTACAAAATCTACGACGTCAGTTAGACCTATAACTGACTTCGTATCTCATTAATTAAAAAAATAAAGAAATAAATATATAATACAACGTCGGCTCAATATGAGCCGACGTCGTATATTTTATGAATTTTTTTATTTTTTATTATTAAGGATACGACATCGATTCTGAGTAACAACCGGCGTCGTACCCTTTATTTTTTAAAAAAATATTTAAATATACGACATCGGTCGATATTTAGCCAACATCGTATACGTGTTTCAGACCTAATATTTGGTAAGTTCGAGCCGCAGTCTGCTACTTCAAACAAAAAAAACTCCACACAACACACATCTTCTTCCACACACCACTTCCATCCGCCGCCCACACTGCCTGTAACACCCCCTTTTTCTAAAATCTAAAACCCGATAATAAACCAACTTAATTAAGATAACACAAGGATAACTTAGATAACAAAACCAAACGATAAACTAAAAAGGGTGTCATCGCCACAGTCACCACTTACGATAACTGGACAGGCTACAAAAACAACTACGGAACTAGAGTCAAGCTCATCAAATAGTAAAACAGGGGACATAGCCATGATGTCTACACACCATCAAAAAGGTAATTCGAACTACAACTGTCAAAAATACCACTAAGGGTAGAGATACTAATCTAGCGACTACCACAACTAAGCTACTCACTAAACTATCATCGTGCGCTCTCAAGAACTGGGCCCACCTGAAAGGGGTTATAAAACAAGTAGGAAAATAAACCCGTTAGCAAATTAATGCTAAGTATAAAGCCACTCAACCCTGTAAAGTACTATTGATATAGATTGGAAAACGTTTTGCATTCACACACAGTCTCAAGTATGAATATAAACAGTTACAACACTTAGTCATAGATCCCAATAGATATACATAAACACTTCTATATGCACGCAACCTATAACTCATATAAACATGTTTTAACTCATAACTCATACTTGAACACATTCACATGCTATAAACAGATATAAATCAACTATAGTATATTATGCACTACTCACAATCATACTGTAACATAAGGGAATAACTGAAGTTTATCAAGTAAAATCATGCTTTCATGCTAACGCTTAAACAATGATAAAACTGTACTTCTCAAATGCTCTAAATGAAACATATGTTAAGTCATGATACACGTAAGAATATGATGCTATAATTATATAGATATACTCTCGCTCTTTATATAAAATGGAACATTTTTCTATGGAGGATCTCTATTGAGTCTCCTGGCTCACTTTTCTCTTCTATCTTCTTTCTTCTTTCTTGCTTTCTTTCTGAACTCGCGGGCAAGGTAGGAACTCCACAAATCGTGAATGGACCTATCCGGGCTCGGCATCTAGCCGACCTAATACTCATCTCGCTCACAGAACCGGTACTCATGGTTCTTATAACAACTCTGTGGAATCAGGTATCGTACTTGTCAGTGTGCACACCCTCTAACCGGGATTCCAAGCCCAGTGGGTACTATCCAACCTAGCAACTCGGAATATCGACAAAGTTACTTCTAAAACAATTGTTGGTCCTCTGTGACCGTTTCTTATTTTCTCAAACTTCTTTCTTTCTCTTTTCTTCCGAAAGGACATAGTCCTAACGGGGACATCCAAAACAAGGGGTTTTCCTCACTAAATGCATAGTATATATATCTCTTGCAACTTCTTTTCTTATGCAAATAATCTAGATGTCATGCAAGCTTCTCAATGCACAAGTACATCTCATAAAACTTCTCATTCGTATAATGGAAAATTAAATATCATGCAAACTTCTCAATGCAAAAAGATATAGATTTTCCAAAATAGATATATGGTTTTGAAATATGACTTAGGCATTACTTAGAGCCTTTACTGTACTAAAGCTTGAAATATGCTAAAAATGTTCTTTTACCGTAAAGCTTGGAAATACACTGCCTTATGCTTGTAAAATTCAATAACTCAGCAATTCATCTAATCAAGGATTAAACAGAGCAACTTATCACAACCACTCAAACATTCATGTAATCAGATGCTAAGAATTTCTCTTCACAGACTCATATTCAGAGCCAAAAACAACACAGAGCTCAACTTTTATTCTTGTCTGCTAAACATGCTTTTACTCAAAATCAAACGAAAACAACTCATTCTAGCGCATTGTTACGAGCCCGAGTGTCCGAGCCTCAAGGGCCCATGAATCCCTGTCCAAAACAACACATGGCTAAGCCTCAAAGGGCCCGACCTTCTTGAACTTGGCCAGGCGGAACTTGAGAAGCCCCGCCTCGTGGCTCTGCCAAGCAGCGGTCTTGAGTGACGGATTTTGTTGAGATCCGACACCCTAGTTCGTTGGAGCCTAAAGTTGTGAAACTTGAGTTCTAGTTGGCCTTACTTCCTAAGCTTGGGAATGCTTCGGGGACGAAGCATTCTTTAAGGGGGGTAGATTGTGATACCCCGTTTTCTTCATTCCGGCTTTACACTTTTCCTTCTTCCTTTAATCCATTTGATCCATTATAGCCAATCTTGATCCATTTGATCCGCATTATATATATAATATACTACATTGAGTATAAGAAAAATAAAGTATATAGAATAATATATTACGTTGAGTATACATGTATTATTTTTGATCTCAACTATTTAAGGCTAATAAATAATTTTGGTACAGCAATTGGGTACATAATTGTACCATTTTAAAATTACTATAGTGGAAAATATTTTTGGATAAGATAAATATTCCTACATTATGTAAGTATGTAATAGTTATTTATCTATATTATTGTATTTATATACGTAGCTGACTATACATATATGTATTACCTATTTTATATTTATATATGTATGTATTTGACCATGTGTGTATATACGCATACTATACTATAATATATGTATTCTAAATACATAACATTATATTGTAATAAATATGATTAGCAATCTTGTAATTATATAAGGATATGATTGGGAGGTTATTACAATCTTTTAAAATCAACATTTATGACTAATTGTTCTCCAAGCTAAATAAAGGATCATTCTGTTCTTCTCTTCCTTAGCACACTTGGCCTAAAATTTTACTGTTTAGAGGAATAAAATTATTATTCTCCTTCATTCTCATTTTTGCCGTCAACTTCATATATATAAAAGAAAAGAAATTTTTTTTCAAGTTGGAATTCTTCTTCCTTCAAGTTTAAAGATGAGCCTTTGATTAATCTTTGAAAGATTAAGAGGAAATTTGGAGAAGCTAGCCTTCAAGTA
The DNA here is from genome assembly GCF_001879475.1 of Ipomoea nil. Taxonomy (NCBI): domain Eukaryota; kingdom Viridiplantae; phylum Streptophyta; class Magnoliopsida; order Solanales; family Convolvulaceae; genus Ipomoea; species Ipomoea nil. The sequence continues at coordinate 28,934 of NW_017619158.1, read as the reverse complement.
AGTGGTTGTTTCCATTTTACTTTGCCCTTATCGTTTTCAAAAAAAAAAAAATTTATGAATTTTGTTGGTTGATGGTCATAAAAAAAAATTGATTTGGATTATGAAATAACCATGTGTCTACTTGAAAATATGTATGTTATGTTCTGATTAATACTCTAATAAATTTCGAAAGAAGTAGAATATTATTAAAATCATTATTAGATGCAATTTTTCTATAATCTTTCTGTTTTATAAGATTAGTATTATATTTAACAATGTTAAATAATATTTATGTAAATAAATATATATTTAATTGTTTTGTGGCAGTACGTGAAAGTGGCTTTACAAGAAACAAATAAATATGTGTTTTGTTGGATATATATGTATTTGCCGTATGGAATAAATAAACAAATAAATAAATAATTTCTCTTTCTTTAGTATAAATATGTATTACAATATATATATAAAGTTTGTTGTTTTGCTCATTTATATTGGCTATGGGATTTTACACCCATTTATATTGGCTATGGGATTTTATACCCATTTATTTTGGCTATGGGATTTGATGCCCATTTATATTGGCTATGGGATTTTATACCCATTTATATTGGCTATGGGATTTTACACCCATTTATATTTGCTATGGGACTTTATGCCCATTTATATTGGATAGGGGATTTTACACCAATTTATATTTGCTATGGGATTTTATACCCATTTATTTTGGCTATGGGATTTGATGCCCATTTATATTGGCTATGGGATTGTATACCCATTTATATTGGCTATGGGATTTTATACCCATTTATTTCGGCTATGGGATTTTATGCCCATTTATTTCGGCTATGTGATTGTATACCCATTTATATTGGCTAAGGGATTTTATACCCATTTATTTTGGCTATGGGATTTGATGCCCATTTATATTGGCTGTGGGATTGTATACCCATTTATATTGGATATAGGATTTGATACCCATTTATATTTGCTATGGGATTTTATACGAATTTATATTAGCTATGGGATCTTATGCCCATTTATATCGGCTATGGAATCTTATGCCCATTTATGTTACCGGATATGGGATTTCGTACCCATTTATGTGATTGGTGATTTTCCTTAAAAACTTGTATTTACTTGAAAAGAGAAATCAAATATTCTAAAAGCGACATATCGGTTTTTAAGTAAGCCTTGTGGCTAATTATTATTGTAGTGATGTTCTTCCAAAATGATTATTTGTATGTGGAAAATGAATTAAATATTTAAAGGTACATTTTGATGTGGTTATTGGTTGTTGATGAAATGAAGAAGGTTTTGTAAGTTTTTTAAAGAAAAGTTATTTTTGAAAGTAATGTACCTTATTGTATTTTAAATTTTGTTTCCGGGCAAAGTAACCCTTACTTAGCATGTTTTGATAATCCCCACTGTTTGCTATGTGTTTTAAAAAATTTTGCACAGGAGTTGTTGAAGCTTGAAGTGAAAGAGCGCGTTAGAGGAATAAAGGAGTTATTGTAATAGTTGTAATTGAAGTATTAGACTGTTGTAAAATTTTTCCTTAGCACTTAGATTGTTAGTTTCCTAAGTGTGGCGGTAACACCCATTTATTTTGGTTAGTAAATGCTTCCGCTATAGTATTAATGAATTTTGAATTGAGTAAACGAGTTATTGTAAAGAAAATTTAGTAGTGAAATTTGGGGTGTTACAAATTGGTATCAGAGCAGTTCGAACCTTTGTGAGCCTAGGTTATGGAACTTTGAAAGCCTAGGTTATGAATTTTTGAGGATATAAGAAAATATAATTGACTAGGAATTTAAGATTTTAGAAATTCGCAGTGAGAATGTGTGGCTTTGTAAAATGGTTGCTTGTTTTGTTTTGATTGCTAATACTTGCAGGTGGTGTTATATATTTTCATGAAAAGAAGAATATTTGGAGGTAAAGTTTTATATTTATTGGGATATTTAGAAGTGGTGCTTTATATTTTGGTAGAATATAATTATTTGGAAGTATTCTATATTTTGGTGGGAGTATATTTATATGGAAGTGGTGGACTATGTAATCCTGGTGTCCTATATATGAGGAAATTGTTTGGCTTAGTAATTTTATTAAGAACTTAATTTCTTATTGATTATGAGAAAAACATTTGGAGTATGGTGATCTAATTAGTGCTTAATTGTTTATTCTGGAGTTTTGTGACTAGAGGAATATATTGAGTTTAATGATTGTACGGAAGGATTTGATTTCTTATTAGTTATGAGGAAGATATTTAAAGTTGATGATATTAATATATTATTTGGTTATTATTATGAGATTCTATATTTGAAGAAAATATTTTGGTTTAGCGGCTTATTTCGGATTTGATCATTTATTCATTGAAAAGGAGAAGATTGTACATGGTGGTGTTATTAAAAATAGATTACTTATTATTTATTTGTTTTGAGAATTTAGATTCTGAGGAAAATAATTGGAATTCGTGATTTGATTTCTTATTCAATTAGGGAATTATATTTTGAGGAAGTATTTTGAATTGGTTATGAAATTTTGGATATAAGAGCCTAACTTATTGAATTTTAGAATATAGCTCATGGGAGTTGAATTAAAATTTTGAAAATCAAGGGAATGATATGTGTTGTTGAATATTTAGTATAAATTTGATAATCTATGTTTTGAGGGAATACTTGAACTTGGTATTTTATTTGGAATATTGAAATCCCTAATGGTAGAAGTTGGATTATTGGAAAATTAATTTCCTTAATGATTTTATGGTTGAATTACTCAAGTATTGATGATGCAAAAATAGATGATTTTTGAAATACTTCCTAAATAGCCTAAGCAGGAACTTGTATGAAAATAGTTAAGAGTCGTGCTTATAATAGATTTTGGACTTGATATGTGTTAACTATTGGGTTGGAAGTTTGACTCAAGTAATAGTCAAAAGGATAATCTTGTTTAAAATTTCAGAGATCGAATGTGATGGATGATAACTTTGAGAAGGATAAATTATTAGTATTATAGTATTTAATTTCCTAAATGGTTTTAGGCAAATTTTGTTGGGCCAATTAAGTCTTTAAATTTGAATTATGGAAGTTTGACTATTGTTCGAGCCTATTGGGATCAATTGTTGGATAAACCCAATCCCTTTTTGAACTTTTGAATATAAAGATTTGAATTGTGTGGATTCTAATTGGACTCCTATGATTGATATGGGTCTATAATTTTAAATTAAGGAAATAAGTTTGACTAAGTTATTTACAAAATGGTATTCAAGCCTAAGGTCAAAGCATTAAGATTTTAAGATTTCCCAAGTGACCGGGTAAATTCAAATGATGAGACTTATGAAATTGTGGTGAGATATGAGTTTCATTATATATGTTTTGTTGTAATTATTTGTATTTTGAGTAATACTTGCGAGTGAAAGCAAGTCATTCTTCTAGAATATGTTTCCTTGATGGAATAGTGCATGCAAGTGCAAGTGCAAGTTTTAAACAAGTGTGTTGTTTTGAAGATTTCATGAGTATTTTATATGAACTGTGGCTATTGCACTTCGAGGGTGTGCATCTTTCAAGTATGTGATTGCATAATTCAATCGATTACTTAAAGTTATAAAATGTGAAGGACTATATGCACCTTGTTTCCTATTTGTGCTTTTTGATGTTTGTAAGTTGCAGGGTAGGAATACTCTTAAGATGTGTTGGTTACTTGTTGGTTTTAAGTTACGGGGACGTAACTTTTCTTTAAGGAGGGTAGGTTTTAACACCTTACCCATAGGCGTTGTAGCCTAAAGTTGTGAAACTTAAGTTCTAGTTGGCCTTACTTCCTAAGCTTGGGAATGCTTCGGGGACGAAGCATTCTTTAAGGGGAGTAGATTGTGATACCCCATTTTCTTCATTCCGGCTTAACACTTTTCCTTCTTCCTTTAATCCATTTGATCCATTATAGCCAATCTTGATCCATTTGATCCGCATTATATATATATATATAATATACTACATTGGGTATAAGAAAAATAAAGTATATAGAATAATATATTACGTTGAGTATAAATGTATTATTTTGGATCTCAACTATTTAAGGCTAATAAATAATTTGGGTACAGCAATTGGGTACATAATTGTACCATTTTAAAATTACTATAGTGGAAAATATTTTTGGATAAGATAAATATTCCTACATTATGTAAGTATGTAATAGTTATTTATCTATATTATTGTATTTATATACGTAGCTGACTATACATATATGTATTACCTATTTTATATTTATATATGTATGTATTTGACCATGTGTGTATATACGCATACTATACTATAATATATGTATTCTAAATACATAACATTATATTGTAATAAATATGATTAGCAATCTTGTAATTATATAAGGATATGATTGGGAGGTTATTACAATCTTTTAAAATCAACATTTATGACTAATTGTTCTCCAAGCTAAATAAAGGATCATTCCGTTCTTCTCTTCCTTAGCACACTTGGCCTAAAATTTTACTGTTTAGAGGAATAACATTCTTATTCTCCTTCATTCTCATTTTTGCCGTCAACTTCATATATATAAAACAAAAGAAATTTTTTTTCAAGTTGGAATTCTTCTTCCTTCAAGTTTAAAGATGAGCCTTTGATTAATCTTTTAAAGATTAAGAGGAAATTTGGAGAAGCTAGCCTTCAAGTAAGTGGTTGTTTCCATTTTACTTTGCCCTTATCGTTTTCAAAAAAAAAAAAATATTATGAATTTAGTTGGTTGATGGTCATAAAAAAAAATTAATTTGGATTATGAAATAATCATGTGTCTACTTGAAAATATGTATGCTAGGTTCTGATTAATACTCTAATAAATTTCGAAAGAAGTAGAATATTATTAAAATCATTATTAGATGCAATTTTTCTATAATCTTTCCGTTTTATAAGATTAGTATTATATTTAACAATGTTAAATAATATTTAAGTATATAAATATATATTTAATTGTTTTGTAGCAGTACGTGAAAGTGGCTTTACAAGAAACAAATAAATATGTGTTTTGTTGGATATATATGTATTTGCCGTATGGAATAAATAAACAAATAAATAAATAATTTCTCTTTCTTTAGTATAAATATGTATTACAGTATATATATAAAGTTTGTTCTTTTACTCATTTATATTGACTATGGGATTTTACACCCATTTATATTGGCTATGGGATTTTATACCCATTTATTTTGACTATGGGATTTGATGCCCATTTATATTGGGTATGGGATTTTATACCCATTTATATTGGCTATGGGATTTTACACCCATTTATATTTGCTATGGGACTTTATGCCCATTTATATTGGCTAGGAGATTTTAGTATTTTACACCAATTTATATTTGCTATGGGATTTTATACCCATTTATGTTGGCTATGGGATTTGATGCCCATTTATATTGGCTATGGGATTGTATACCCATTTATATTGGCTATGGGATTTTATACCCATTTATTTCGGCTATGGGATTTTATACCCATTTATTTCGGCTATGGGATTGTATACCCATTTATATTGGCTAAGAGATTTTATACCCATTTATTTTGGCTATGGGATTTGATGCCCATTTATATTGGCTATGGGATTGTATACCCATTTATATTGGATATGGGATTTGATACCCATTTATATTTGCTATGGGATTTTATACCAATTTATATTGGCTATAGGATCTTATGCCCATTTATATCGGCTATGGAATCTTATGCCCATTTATGTTACCGGATATGGGATTTCGTACCCATTTATGTGATTGGTGATTTTCCTTAAAAACTTGTATTTACTTGAAAAGAGAATTCAAATATTCTAAAAGCACATATCGGTTTTTAAGTAAGCCTTGTGGCTAATTATTATTGTGGTGATGTTCTTCCAAAATGATTATTTGTATGTGGAAAATGAATTAAATATTTAAAGGTACATTTTGATGTGGTTAATGGTTGTTGATGAAATGAAGAAGGTTTTGAAAGTAATGTACCTTATTGTATTTAAATTTTTATTTCCGGGCAAAGTAACCCTTACTTAGCATGTTTTGCTAATCCCCACTGTTTGCTATGTGTTTTAAAAAATTTTGCACAGGAGTTGTTGAAGCTTGAAGTGAAAGAGCGCGTTAGAAGAATAAAGGAGTAAATGTAATAGTTGTAATTGAAGTATTAGATTGTTGTAAAATTTAGCCTTTGCACTTAGGTTGTTAGTTTCCTAAGTGTGGCGGTAACACCCATTTATTTTGGTTAGTTAATGCTTCCGCTATAGTATTAATGAATTTTGAAATGAGTAAACGAGTTATTGTAAAGAAAATTTAGTAGTGAAATTTGGGGTGTTACACAGAGCAACTTATCACAACCACTCAAACATTCATGTAATCCGATGCTAAGAATTTCTCTTCACAGACTCATATTCAGAGCCAAAAACAACACAGAGCTCAACTTTCATTCTTGTCTGCTAAACATGCTTTTACTCAAAATCAAACGAAAACAACTCATTCTAGCGCGTTGTTACGAGCCTGAGTGTCCGAGCCTCAAGGGCCCATGAATCCCTGTCCAAAACAACACATGGCTAAGCCTCAAAGGGCCCGACCTTCTTGAACTTGACCTGGCGGAACTTGAGAAGCCCCGCCACTTGGCTCTGCCAAGCAGCGGCCTTGAGTGACGGATCTTGTTGAGATCCGTCACCCTAGTTCGTTGGACCACGGTCCTAGCCAGCGGATCTCTACTAGATCCGTTGGCTAGGGCCGCAAAGTCACTCTGGTGCACCAGACAATGTGCACCAGAGGTCTTCTTCTTCTAAACTTCAACACAGAGCTTCAAGTAAATGCTTCCAGACCACAATAAATCAAACATATAACATAAAAAACACACAAAAAATTAAACTAAAAGTATTTTCTAACATTTCTAAACATCTAATCTCAAGATTCTAGCATTTATCAAACTAAAAATTGTAGTTTTTGGAATCCATGGTTTATACCTTGTGCTTTGTTTTCTCTTGTGTAGATCCCTCTCTTTTCTTCTTCATAGATTACCACCTTCACCATCTATTTTCCTCAAACAAACATAAACACATACTAAGCTTAAGGCAAACTCAGAGATGGGAGGCAGGGAATGAATGAATAAGCCAGGAAGATGAAATGAATGGAGAAGGTGAAGGGCAAAGACACTTACTGTGATTTCTTCTCTCTACTAGCTGATTTCTAAGGCTTGGAGTGAAGAGGCAAACTGGAGGGGATCATGAGAAATAAGGAGAATAATGTTCTATTTATATGGGTTCAAAACCCTAGGTGACAAATCATTGGTTGAGAAGGGCAAAAGGGTAATAAGCTTGCAAAATTCATCAGATTCCTTTTTATACACGGGCTAAGGCATTAAAATAATTTTACAAAACTTTGGGGTTAAAATAGATTTTCTATAAGATTGTTTCTAAGTAAAACATTTGGTTCAGGTTTCACAGATTTCACCCAGATTGACTTTTTGGGTCAAAACTTGGTACATAGATATATACCCGAAACTTAAGATTTTTCAAAATAATCTACTTCTTGGTGTTGAATTGATTTAAAATCACAATTTAAAATATTTAATTCATACACCGATTTAGAAAAATTTTCGAAGAAGTGAAAATAATTATTTTGGTTATTTATAAAATAGGATTTACGAAAATAATTTTTGGTTTGTAACACCGCCGCCCTACCGCTGCAGACGGTCTCGCGTTCCACATCGCCTTCGCCACTACTATAGCCGCCGATCCATCGATTCCTTCTCGTCGCCCCTGTCGTCGCACCATCGACTTCGTCGTCGCCAGCCGTCGCGTCTCGTCGGACGTTGCCTTGCTTCGCTGAAGCGTCGCCAACGTACGGTAATATATATATATATATATATATATATATATATATATATATATATATATATATATATATTTATTTATTTATTTATATATTTATATATTTTAAATCATTTTTATATATTTTGAATTTTATAATTATATTTCGAATTTTAATATTATATTTTGAATTTTATAAATTATTATTGTGTATATATATTTCCAAATTTTAGGAATAGTTGTATATATATTTATCATTTTATGAGTTATTGTGTATATTATGAATTGTTGTGTGTATATTTGAGATTTTATGAAATATTGTGTATATATTTTGGAATTTTAGAAATTGTTATATATGTGTGTGTGTGTGTGTTGAATTTTAGAATTATGTTGTGTATATTTTGAATTTTATGCGTTATTGTGTATGTTATGAATTATTGTGTTTATATATTTCAACCTTGTCTGACTCGAATACCATGCGAAACCCATGTTTGTTCAACAGAGAGCCAGACACTAGATTCTTCCTCAGCTCTGGAACATACATCACGTTAACGTTAGTTCCTTCCCAGAAGTCATCTTCAGAACCACCTTGCCCATGCATTCCACAGCAGACTGAGCAGAGTTTCCCATCCACACCTTCTCGCCCTCAACGGTCTCAAAGGTGTTGAACATTTCACGGTTGCAACATAAGTGCCTGGTTGCATCAGTGTCGATTAACCACTCACGTGGGTTAGAGCCCATGAGGTTCACTTCGGTCACCATGGCCGAAAGGCTGATTTCGGCCTCCTTCTGATTGCCTTCTCCAACCATATTAACTTCAGAACTCTTGTTCCTTCCTTGGAGCCTTGAATTTAGACGACTTGTGGCCAGGCTTGCCACAATTGAAGCATTTACCATGAAACTTTTTCTTGGTAATGCCTCCGTTCGGACCTAGCTTTCGCTTGTCCTTCTTGGAGCTTTTACCGTGCTCCACAACATTGGCCTTAGCGCCATCAATGACAGTACATCTCCCATCATTCTTCCTGTTCCCCTCCTAAATTCCGAGTCACTGGATCAGGTCCTCCAGATTCATCTCCTTTCGCTTATGCTTAAGGTAATTCTTGAAATCCTTCCAGCCTAGAGGCAACAAGTGGATCACGGATCCTACTTGGAAGGCTTCACTTAACACCATGCCCTCATCACGAATTTCGTCAAAGATTAGTGCAAATCTTCCACCTGACTTAGCACGGTCTTTGAATCAACCATTTTGAAGTAGAGGAATCGGCCAACCACAAATTTCTTTGTGCCGGCATCCTCACTTCTATATTTATGATCCAAGGCTTTCCACAACGCCTTTGATGTGTTTATCTTTCGATATACATCGTATAGCGCGTCACTTAATCCATTCAGGATGTAGTTTCTGCATAGGAAGTCCGAATCCTTCCAAATGCCAACCGCCATCACAGATTGATCATCTTGTTCCTTCATCTCAAGAACTTTCTCGGTCAACAACCTTGCCAAACCGAGAGTTGCTAGGTAGAATACCGTCTTTTGCTGCCACCTCTTGAAGTTCGATCCAACATCGGCAAACTTCTCCGGCTTTTCAGCCGATCCGCTTGGTACCGAGGGTACCCGAGTCATGGGAATATATCTCTCAGTGCTCCCACCGTCTTGTGAACCAACGTTCACTGGTGGTGCTTGGAATTAGCAACATTGTTGCCGTTCCCACCACTGTTGTTCTCAACAACATTATCCTCCCTTTGATTAGCCAGTGCGTTATTCTCCATTTCTTCTAGGAAATTAGAGACGAAAATACAACCAATAGGAAATAAGGGAAATAAGGTTTTAAGATTGTTGGTTAGTTTCTTGTTGGTATACCCCAAAAATAATAATCCTACGAAAAGATTATTATTATATGAAAATTATATAGGCTAATATTTGGGAAGGAAGGGATGGAAGATTCGGTTAGAGGTTAGCACAAGTTGAACGAATTGTTCGTTTTTGTTTCCTTAAAACCTTATTTGCTACCTCCCACGTGCTAGGAGCGTTGTAGCCTAGGTTTCCCAGGATAAAACGTACCCAGCGAGCTGGAGCAAAGCTTAGCTGAGCACCCAAACACACCCAAACTAACACAGGCTAAGAAAAGAGTGTCAGGCTTGCGTCAAGCCTTTTCAATCTCATTTTGGGATTTGATTTACACCCCCATGCGTACGAGAGAAAGCCTCTATGCTATACAATTCAATAAGCCTAAAAAGACCTCTTGTATAAATAGTGGGGCAAATCCTCTTCCCAAATCAATGTGGGACAAAAGCTTCACTTTTTCCCTTCACTTTTCCAACTCAAATGGATCTACTTTGAGAATCAATATCTCATTCACCCATTATTCGTTTTGAGCGTACAATATATCAATCTCTTCGTCTCACTACGAAGAACCCGAATCCACTTTGACCCGACCCAAATCAGAAGTGGACCCCACTGATAATTGTACCAAAAAATAGCCACTTAACATGCCATTTTGTGCTATTTTTTCCAACACTTTTTGTAGTAGTGTATTCACACAATCAATAAAAAAAATCAAACCAAAAGCAAACCTAATCTCCCGTTAAACAGCAATTAAGCATGCAAATAGCAATTGTTATACCATAGGTTGTTCATATTGCATTGTGAACCATAATACAAAATTTTGTACCTTCAGTTAACACATTTTGTTCCAACCGTTAACGGTTTATGCACACGTAAACAAATAACTTAATAATTGCTGACACATAATATGAAAGCTACAGATACATAAACTATCAACTACATGTGCAAAATGTGTTAACTATAGATACAAAATCTGAATGTTATTTTTAAACCAGAGTCTATACAATACAAGGTAAACTTTGGTCCATGGTATAATTCGCCTGCAAATAGCTACTAAAGAAATTTTGATATCATTATATTTTCTACAAAATATTAATTTACAAAGCAAAAATCAACTGGCAACAAATTATGATAAAGATGCAATATTTGCCACGATTTGGCTATCGTCAGTGAATATAAGAGTAAAATAAACGTCGTTAGAGAGAGTCTCCATTGGAATAAATAACTTATGGGCGAGATGACAATTTTATGTTCATCAAAATATCAAATCACATTATGACAAGTTCATAAAAAGATACATAGCCTGATAGCTTGGAGTAAACAATTGCTACTAAGAATAATTAAAATTGGAACCCGTTTTCAAAAATTAGAATAAAATAAAATAAAATAGAAATGGATTCTTGAAACTAATCACTGATCTATTGATTTATTAACAGTATACAAATTTACCTACTGAATTAAACACTTAATAACAGTACAAAAATTTAAAAATTTAAAATAACGTATTCCCTAAAGTTAGGTGAGAGCGTCGGTCGGAAAGTGTGAGGGAGAGGGGAAAGCGAGAAGCAAAAACTGAGAGGACGTGAGACGAGAATGGAGGAATGGATAGCAAGGGCAGGGCCGGACCACCAGAGGGCGTGTCATCGTGAGCCGTAGAGCTGGCAAAGGATCGGGGATAAAGCAGTTAAAATAGGCTTAGCCCGCCCCGCACCACCAAGGGTGGATCGCTATGCCGTGGAACCGTGTCCACCTTGCAAGGTGGACACAGTCTATGTTCATAATTATAAAACTACTAGTTTTTTTTACGCGTTTTGCGCAAATAGAATAATGTCCAATGATTATTTTTAAATAAGTGTTTTAAAGTATATCAATGCAATTTTATATCGGAGATGTTCATGTATAGGTAAATAAATTAAATGTTGAATTTGTTTATTTAAATCGGTAATTTAAAGTATATATAAATGCAAGATAATATATGAGAGATTGATTATATTGTCAGTAAAATAAATATTTGCAACTTTTTAATAACGTTAGTCTAAATACTTAGTCTAAAAACGATAGTATAAATAAATACTACTTTTGGTTTAAATTTCTCTAATTCTTCTTAACTCTCTTTTGGTTAGCATTGTCATTGTCTTCATCTTCAGTACATGTCCATTTTTTTTATTAGTAGTGTGTCATGTGCAATTGGATTACTGGTGGTATAGCATAGATGAATTCGTTGTGTAATGAGATTATGGTGTAGGAAGCTTTAGATTTGCCTTGTTGTGTATATGATGGGATCTTAGTTGTACTATTAACTTTTTATCTTACAAGCACCTATTGATATTTGGTAGTTGTAGTTTTTCCCCTACATGTTTCATGCGTTGTGAGATGTCCGTCGTAGGTTATTATGTGAAAGTATTGAATAAAATATTAATATTTATTATATTTGTATAAAATACTTGGTAAATAAATATATATAACATATTTTGTATTATAACTTTGATATTTAATTAAAAGATATTGTAAATAGAAGATAATGGACAATATAGTAATATAATAAATTAATAAATTTGAAGGAAATGAATCTTTAAATTATAGAAAATAAAGATAATATAAATAATGAAATTATATTTCTTTTAATTTTTTTTTATAATGAATAATTTTTAAATAAAGGCATTATAGACATCTAATTCTAAATTAATTAAATGCATATGTATTATTATTTTTTGTTGTAGCTACTAATTTATTTAATTTAACAAGAGTAATAAATTGGCGTACATACTTTTCATCAACAATAATGAAATCATTGTTTTTTTTTTTTTAATTTACATTCGTTGTTGAAACAAATTGTTTTGAAAGTTTGTCAATGACAATTGTTACTGATGGGGTGAGGACCCCGACCCAAGAAGCCGGGCCCAAGAGAAGAGGCCCAGGATGGGGAAGATTCCAGAGTGGGTAGGTAGCGACCCAGTAAGTGAGAATATGGGTCAGAAGTAGGGCCCGGCAGAGGCCTGGGCCGAGTCCAGGAGTCGGTCACGGCCCAGGTTGAAGAGAAGACTCGGCAAAGAGCCGTTGAGTGGCATTTATCGCGGCATTTAAAGGGCTCGACCGAGCGAACCGTTAGGGAACCCAAAGGAGCCGTTGGCCGGCCTGGTAACGGCACCCAACGGTCTTAAAATGTAATTAGCTTTAAAGCAGCCTTCAATGTACTTTAACTCAGCTGAAGGAGGGCCTACTATATAAAGGCCCCTCCGCCATTGTGAAAGGGGCGAGTCCATGCCCAGGCAATAAGAGAGGCACCGTTCTGCTATTTTCATTTCCTTCTAAAGAAAGTTCTTTTATTGAAAGGTGAATCCACCGACTAAGGTTGTGTTGGACCTCCCTGGGCCCAAAAACCCTAAAACCAACACTGGCGCCGTCCGTGGGGATTGAAACAAGGAGCTGCGTACTTTTCTGAGCGGGCGAGTTCATGAGACCAACGAGGATATCGTAAGAAGGATAAGAGTTTTGTAGCATGTCGGAGGGACGAAGCCAGGCGAATAACCGTAACAACGCTCCAGAAGTCGACTTGAGAGAGCAGTTGAATCAACGAAACGCCCAAAGTCAAGAAAATGAGTCGGCACCCTTGAATCGACCGCCATCAATGATACCGTTCACTCCCGAACAAATCCGAGCCCTTGGGCGGGCTATCGCTGCAGAAAACCGGGGAATGGGAGAACAGTCGTCTTCACGACCGCCGCCCCACAATCAACAACCGCCTCAAAGATCTAGAGAAGGCAGGCGAGGAGATCGGCGAGTAGAGAGTGTACCGGTACGATCAGTCCATTCCAGGCTCGGCCCGAACACCGTGCTCCAATCCGCGAGAGAACGATTGGGGGAGAGAGAGCCCAATCGCGCACCGGTGGATCCACAAAATCGAGAGGCCGCCCCGTGAGAAAGCCCGTACTAGGAGGACTAGGACTCGGGCACGATGGTCCGAGCGACCTAGACGTAACAATGACCAACAGGCCGAGTCGGAGACCGGCGAAAGCACGGAGTCCACCGAGAACCACACGCGAAACGACGAGGATGTGGCTCACCTGGCTCGAGAAGTGCGAAACCTGAAGGAGCAAATGGAAGGAAGGACCAAGTCCCCTGGGCGAACATTGCTCACCGCCTTGCCCTTCTCCTCCGAGATCATGTCTAACAAAGTACCCGGTGACTTCAAGTTCCCGGAACAGGCCACCTTTGACGGATCCGGTGATCTGCGAGAACACCTTTTAAGCTATCAGGCTAATATGCAGGTCTTAGGGGTCCGAGACCTTGTCATGTGTCGCGCTTTCCTACCAACACTAAAAGGACCAGGCACAAAGATGGTTGGTGGCTCTGCCCCCAGGATCAATACACAACTTTGAAGAGCTGGCCGACCGCTTCATGAGTCACTACGCGGCCAACATCAAGCCACAAAAGGATCTGACTCACCTGGGGGACGTTCATCAAGAGGAAGGTGAATCCCTCAAGACCTACTTGGCCCGGTGGCAAAAAGAGATCCAGTCTTTCGAAGAAGTCGAGGACCAGACCATCCTCACCTTCTTCATCGAATCCTTACGATCCGGACAGTTGTATCGTGATCTACGTGACAACCGACCGGCCACCTACGCGGAAGCCATACATACGGCTAACAAACGGGCCAACACGGAGCAGGCCATAAAACATAAGCGACAGCGAGAGGTTGGAGGATCTGGTAATGGAAAGAGAACCCGTGCGGAAACTAAAGAGAGACGCCCGGAACCGGCTAGGCGACCTGAAGCACGACACCCATATGAAAGGCCCAGCGTCCACCCTTATAGGCCGACTCCACAGCATCTGGTACAGGAAGTATGAGCGATCGCACCTCCTCCGCCTCCCCCAATCGAAGAGCATACGGCGAGCGAAGATCCAGGTAAAATGTCTAAATACTGCCGTTATCACAAATCATACACCCACAACACGGAAGAATGCTACTACTTGAAGAAAATCATGGAGGAAATCATCCAGCAAGGAACCCCGCCTCCTAACTAGTGGCGAAGGAGGTCGGCGGCCTGGGAGGACGGCGACCCCGCAGCAGCGGCTGAAAGCAGTCGCGGCAAGCAGCCTGCGACTGAGGTAGATGAGACCCAATGACGACAGAAGTCGGTTATTAATATGATAGTCGGCAGACTAAAGGGAATCGACTCTGCGAACACTAGAAAAGCTTGGGTCCGACAATTGTACGTAGGGACAGTGTACGGGCGAGAGGGAGGTTCAAAGAAAGCTTGCCGGGAGCCCATTACCTTCACTAACAAGGATCTGCCTATAGGAGAAACGTCGCACCGCGATGCCCTAGTCATTGCGATGGATGTGAATGGGGTGGTCGTTCGAATCCTGGAGGATACTAGAAGCAGCGTCAACGTATTATACCTTGAGACCTTCACCAAAATAGGATTAACTCGAGAGCAATTGAACCCGGTCAAGACGCCACACGCCGGCTTCACGGGCGACTCGGTGAAGGCAGAAGGATCCATCACCCTGCCAGTAGAAATCGGCTGCTACCCCGATGTACAGAAACTAGACATGAAGTTCATTGTGGTAGACCTGACCTGTTCACATAAAGCCATACTCGGTCGACCGGGCTTGGAAAATTTGGGAGCGTTGATCTCCATTGAGCACCACTGCCTGAGGTTTTGCACACCGGGTGGGATAGGCACAGTTCGTTGCAACATGAGAGTCGCCCGCGATTGTTATCTACATGCTTGCAGGGGCATGGGTAAGCGTGAGATGCAGGTCCACGAGATCACGGAACGACCTCCGAAGAAGGAAATGATACCCCGCCCGGAGCCGGCCGTGGAACTAGAGGAGATTGAGATCGACCCTGGACGACCAGAAAGACGGGTCCGGATTGGAGTTGGTCTCCTAGAGGAGATACGGGAGGGGGACATAAGGGTACTTCGAGAGAATCGACTGGTCTTCGCCTGGGGGCCAGAGGATATGCCAGGAGTCGACCGGTCTATCATTGCTCATCGACTTACCATAGACCCAGACCACCGACCAGTTATTCAGAAGAAACGTTACTTGGCCTAACGATAGAAGGGAGTTTGTAAAAAAGGAAGTGAGCACGCTGCTGGCCGCGGGTCATATTCAAGAGGTCAAGTATCCTGAATGGTTGGCTAACGTCGTACTTGTACCAAAACCCCCGGCCTGGCGGATGTGCGTGGATTATACCAACCTCAACAAGGCCTGCCCGAAGGACCCATTTCCATTACCTCGGATCGATCAGTTAGTCGACGAGACGGCGGGGTCGACTTTGTTGAGTTTCATGGATGCTTTAAGGGGATATCATCAGATCTTCATGCACCAAGTAGACGAGGAGAAAACCGCGTTCTTAACTCCGGATGGAGTATATTGCTACCGAGTCATGCCCTTCGGACTCAAGAACGCGGGGGCCACATATACTCGGATGGTCGCCCGACTGTTCCAAGACCTACTGGAAAATCCATGGCGGCCTACGTGGACGACATGCTGGTGAAAAGCCGAGAAGAAACTAACCATGCGGAGGATTTGGCCGGCTGCTTCCAGGTGATGCTTATATACAACCTTCGACTTAACCCAAAAAAGTGTGCATTCGCAGTGCAAGGTGGGAAATTCTTGGGATATATGGTGACTAAGAGGGGCATCGAGCCCATCCCCGAGAAAGTACAGGCCATCATAGACATGCAGCCTCCCAGCACCGTTAAGGACTTGCAGCGGTTAACTGGTCGACTGGCTACCCTCAGTCGCTTCCTGAGCAAAGCGGCAGATAAGGCCGTGCCCTTTTTCGAAGCTATTAAGAAGAAAGAGGGTTTTGTGTGGACGGCCGAGTGCCAACAGTCATTTGAAGAGCTAAAAAGATATCTTTCTACACCGCCGGTGCTGTCCACCCCTCAGGTTGGGGAGCCATTGTTCTTATACTTAGCAGCCTCCCCCAGAGTGGTGAGCTCAGTGCTTGTCCGAGAAGAAGAGCGTGCCCAGCACCCGGTATATTACGTAAGCCGTTCTTTGAAAGCCGCTGAGGCGCGGTACACGCCCTTGGAGAAGATTGTCTATGCATTGATGACCACTGTGCGTAAATTGGCGCCTTACTTTCAAGCCCATACCATTCGGGTCTTGACTGATCAACCCCTGGGAAGCGTAATGCGAAATCCCATGTCATCTGGTCGGCTTGTGAAATGGGCAGTAGAATTAACTCAGTATAGAATCGAGTACCAGCCTCGACCATCAATCAAGGGGCAGGCCCTAGCCGACTTCTTGGTCGAATGCACTGCAAGGGAAGGCGACAAGCGGGACGCTACGGAAAATAATTCGGGCGAATGGTGGGAGATGCATGCAGATGGAGCAACAAGTCTTCAACATTGTGGCGGTGGAGTCATGTTAATTACACCGGAAGGATTCCGGCTTTACTATGCTTTAAGCTACCTGTTCCCGACATCTAACAATGAGGCCGAGTACGAAGCTGTGCTAGGTGGCCTACGACTCGCCAAGACACTGGAAGTGGAGCACCTACGAATTAAGACCGACTCTCGTCTGGTGGTCGGACAGATATCCGGGACATGCGAAGCTAAGAACGCTCGGATGGCCCAGTATAAAGAAAAAGCGATAGAATTGCTAAAGGGATTTGGAACGTACGAGATAGAGTACATTTCGCGAGCTGAAAATACAGAAGCCGACATACTGTTAAAGATCGCTCTAGAGGGTGTGCCGGATCACCTCGTCAAAATCTGTCAAAAAGAGGAACTGGTTCGACCTAGCATAGAGGAAACGACCTTGGAGATTCAACAGGTAGCGATCGAGGTATGGGACCGGGAGAAGAATCCTAAGATGTTCTGGATCGAAGACATCCGGCGATACAAGGAAAAGGGGGAGTTGCCAGAGGATCCCGGGGTCGCCGCCCGGGTCCGTCGCAAGGCCCCGTCATTCGAAATTATCGACGGAAAGTTGTACAAACAATCATTCGGAGGTCCCCACCTTAGATGTCTACTCAGGCCCGAGGCGGAAAAGATAATGGACGAGGCCTATCGCGGAATCTGTGCTGCCCACCAAGGTGCCCACACTCTCGCCCGAAAGTTAGTCGTCCAAGGGTACTACTCGCCCACCATGATGAGGGACTACATCGAATGGATAGCCAAGTGCGTGGTTTGTCAAGCATTAGCTCGAAAAGATACTCGGCCCGCCACATTCTATACGCCAGTCACCACGGCCATCCCGTTTGCAAAATGGGGGATCGACTTGCTGGGCCCGCTGCAAGTCGCCCCCGGACGTTTGAAATTCTGTGTTGTAGCCATCGACTACTTCACTAAATGGGTCGAGGCCAAGCCGCTAGCCACCAGCACCCAGTACCAGTGTCGACGCTTCCTGTGGAAGAAGGTGATCTGTCGCTTCGGACTGCCTGAGCATATAGTTAGTGATAACGGCCAATAGTTCGACTGTCAGCCCTTCGTCGACTTCTGTCACCGACACAGTATACGTCACACCAAGGTGTCCGTCGCTTACCATCAAGCCAACGGGCAAGTCGAGAATGCGAACCGAATGACAGTGGACGGAATTGGAAAGAAGCTGGAGGACATTGGAGGAAACTGGGTGGACGAGCTGGACCGGGTCCTATGGGCCTATCGAACCACACAGAGACGGGCGACTAGTGAAAACCCATTTTTCCTGGCATACGGCTTCGAAGCCAAAGTTCCAATAGAAGTTGTTGAGCCCACACACCGAGTCCGCGACTATTCGGATGAAGGGAATGAAGAAAACCTCAGGATTGAGAAGAACTTCTTGGAGGAGCGAAGGGAGGCCACGTATGCCCGTATGGTGGAATATCAACATGCCGTAAAAAGATATCAGGATCGGAGGATTAGTCCACGAACCTTTCAAGTCGGCGACCTCGTGCTACAAGACCGACAGGCAAGCCAGCCCACGGAAGGTAGAAAGTTCGCAGTTAAGCGGGAAGGACCTTATCCATGGCCGCGGTGGTCCAAGCCGACACATACAAATTGGAAACATTGGAAGGGAAGCTCGTTGATCGAATTCGCAATGTGATCCAGTTGAAGAAATTCTATCAGTAAGTTTGAAGCCTTAAAAGGTTAGCCTATGTACTCACCTAAAGTTCAATCTTGAATAAAGCGCCATCACTTTTCACATCTCGATAGCAGTTTCCAAGATAGAGATAGGAAACAAGTGCACAGACCCTTAGTCGTTTCCAGGAAAAAGCCAAAAGGAGTCGCCTCGAAAAAGGGACTCGGCGAGAAAGAGAAAGGAAACAAGGGCCCAGACCCTTAGTCGTTTCGAAGAAAAAGCCAGAAGGAGTCCCCTTGACTGAGGGACTCAGCGAGAAAGAGAAAGGAAACAAGGGCCCAGACCATTAGTCGTTTCCAAGAAAAAGCCAGAAGGAGTCGCCTCGACTAAGGGACTTGGCGAGAAAGAGAAAGGAAACAAGTGCCCAGACCCTTAGTCGTTTCCAAGAAAAAGACAGAAGGAGTCGCCTCGACTGAGGGACTCGGCGAGAAAGAGAAAGGAAAAAAGGGCCCGTCCCTTAGTCGTGTCCAAGAAAAAGCCAGAAGGAGTCGCCTCGACCGAGGGACTCGGTGAGAAATAGAAAGGAAACAAGGGCCCAGACACTTAGTCGTTTCCAACAAAAAGCCAGAAGGAGTCGCCTCGACCGAGGGACTCGGCGAGAAAGAGAAAGGAAACAAGGGCCCAGACCCTTAGTCGTTTCCAAGAAAATGCCAGAAGGAGTCGCCTAGACCGAGGGACTCGGCGAGAAAGAGAAAGGAAACAAGGGCCCAGACCCTTAGTCGTTTTCAAGAAAAAGACAGAAGGAGTCGCCCCGACTGAGGGACTCGGCGAGAAAGAGAAAGGAAACAAGGGCCCAGACCCTTAGTCGTTTCCAAGAAAATGCCGGAAGGAGTCCCCTCGACTGAGGGACTCGGCGAGAAAGAGAAAGGAAACAAGTGCCCAGACCCTTAGTCGTTTCCAAGAAAAAGACAGAAGGAGTCGCCTCGACTGAGGGACTCGGCGAGAAAGAGAAAGGAAACAAGGGCGCCGACCCTTAGTCGTTTCCAAGAAAAAGACAGAAGAAGTCGCCTCCACCGAGGGACTCGGCGAGAAAGAGAAAGGAAACAAGGGCCCCGACCCTTAGTCGTTTCCAAGAAAAAGACAGAAGAAGTCGCCTCGACCGAGGGACTCGGCGAGAAAGAGAAAGGAAACAAGGGCCCAGACCCTTAGTCGTTTCCAAGAAAAAGCCAAAAGGAGTCGCCTCGACAAAGGGACTCGGCGAGAAAGAGAAAGGAAATAAGGGCCCAGACCCTTAGTCGTTTCGAAGAAATAGCCAGAAGGAGTCCCCTCGACTGAGGGACTCGGCGAGAAAGAGAAAGGAAACAAGGGCCCAGACCCTTAGACGTTTCCAAGAAAAAGCCAGAAGGAGTCGCCTCGACAAAGGGACTCGGCGAGAAAGAGAAAGGAAACAAGGGCCCAGACCCTTAGTCGTTTCGAAGAAAAAGCCTAGAAGGAGTCCCCTCGACTGAGGGACTCGGCAAGAAAGAGAAAGGAAACAAGGGCCCAGACCCTTAGTCGTTTCCAAGAAAAAGCCAGAAGGAGTCGCCTCGACTAAGGATCTCGGCGAGAAAGAGAAAGGAAACAAGTGCCCAGACCCTTAGTCGTTTCCAAGAAAAAGACAGAAGGAGTCGCCTCGACTGAGGGACTCGGCGAGAAAGAGAAAGGAAACAAGGGCCCCGTCCCTTAGTCCTTTCCAAGAAAAAGCCAGAAGGAGTCGCCTCGACGGAGGGACTGGGTGAGAAATAGAAAGGAAACAAGGGCCCAGACACTTAGTCGTTTCCAACAAAAAGCCAGAAGGAGTCGCCTCGACCGAGGGACTCGGCGAGAAAGAGAAAGGAAACAAGGGCCCAGACCCTTAGTCGTTTCCAAGAAAACGCCAGAAGGAGTCGCCTCGACCGAGGGACTCGGCGAGAAAGAGAAAGGAAACAAGAGCCCAGACCCTTAGTCGTTTTCAAGAAAAAGACAGAAGGAGTTGCCCCGACTGAGGGACTCGGCGAGAAAGAGAAAGGAAACAAGGGCCCAGACCTTTAGTCGTTTCCAAGAAAATGCCGGAAGGAGTCCCCTCGACTGAGGGACTCGGCGAGAAAGAGAAAGGAAACAAGTGCCCAGACCCTTAGTCGTTTCCAAGAAAATGATAGAAGGAGTCGCCTCGACTGAGGGACTCGGCGAGAAAGAGAAAGGAAACAAGGGCCCCGACCCTTAGTCGTTTCCAAGAAAAAGACAGAAGAAGTCGCCTCGACCGAGGGACTCGGCGAGAAAGAGAAAGGAAACAAGGGCCCAGACCCTTAGTCGTTTCCAAGAAAAAGCCAAAAGGAGTCGCCTCGACAAAGGGACTCGGCGAGAAAGAGAAAGGAAATAAGGGCCCAGACCCTTAGTCGTTTCGAAGAAAAAGCCAGAAGGAGTCCCCTCGACTGAGGGACTCGGCGAGAATGAGAAAGGAAACAAGGGCCCAGACCCTTAGACGTTTCCAAGAAAAAGCCAGAAGGAGTCGCCTCGACAAAGGGACTCGGCGAGAAAGAGAAAGGAAACAAGGGCCCAGACCCTTAGTCGTTTCCTAGAAAACGCCAGAAGGAGTCCCCTCGACTGAGGGACTCGGCGAGAAAGAGAAAGGAAACAAGGGCCCAGACCCTTAGTCGTTTCCAAGAAAAAGCCAGAAGGAGTCGCCTGGACTAAGGATCTCGGCGAGAAAGAGAAAGGAAACAAGTGCCCAGACCCTTAGTCGTTTCCAAGAAAAAGACAGAAGGAGTCGCCTCGACTGAGGGACTCGGCGAGAAAGAGAAAGGAAACAAAGGCCCCGTCCCTTAGTCGTTTCCAAGAAAAAGCCAGAAGGAGTCGCCTCGACCGAGGAACTGGGTGAGAAATAGAAAGGAAACAAGGGCCCAGACACTTAGTCGTTTCCAACAAAAAGCCAGAAGGAGTCGCCTCGACCGAGGGACTCGGCGAGAAAGAGAAAGGAAACAAGGGCCCAGACCCTTAGTCGTTTCCAAGAAAACGCCAGAAGGAGTCGCCTCGACCGAGGGACTCGGTGAGAAAGAGAAAGGAAACAAGGGTCCAGACCCTTAGTCGTTTTAAAGAAAAAGATAGAAGGAGTCGCCCCGACTGAGGGACTCGGCGAGAAAGAGAAAGGAAACAAGGGCCCAGACCCTTCGTCGTTTCCAAGAAAATGCCGGAAGGAGTCCCCTCGACTGAGGGACTCGGCGAGAAAGAGAAAGGAAACAAGTGCCCAGACCCTTAGTCGTTTCCAAGAAAAAGACAGAAGGAGTCGCCTCGACTGAGGGACTCGGCGAGAAAGGGAAAGGAAACAAGGGCGCCGACCCTTAGTCGTTTCCAACAAAAAGACAGAAGAAGTCGCCTCGACCGAGGGCCTCGGCGAGAAAGAGAAAGGAAACAAGGGCCCCGACCCTTAGTCGTTTCCAAGATAAAGACAGAAGAAGTCGCCTCGACCGAGGGACTCGGCGAGAAAGAGAAAGGAAACAAGGGCCCAGACCCTTAGTCGTTTCCAAGAAAAAGCCAAAAGGAGTCGCCTCGACAAAGGGACTCGGCGAGAAAGAGAAAGGAAATAAGGGCCCAGACCCTTAGTCGTTTCGAAGAAAAAGCCAGAAGGAGTCCCCTCGACTGAGGGACTCGGCGAGAAAGAGAAAGGAAACAAGTGCCCAGACCCTTAGTCGTTTCCAAGAAAAAGACAGAAGGAGTCGCCTCGACTGAGGGACTCGGCGAGAAAGGGAAAGGAAACAAGGGCGCCGACCCTTAGTCGTTTCCAACAAAAAGACAGAAGAAGTCGCCTCGACCGAGGAACTGGGTGAGAAATAGAAAGGAAACAAGGGCCCCGACCCTTAGTCGTTTCCAAGAAAAAGACAGAAGAAGTCGCCTCGACCGAGGGACTCGGCGAGAAAGAGAAAGGAAACAAGGGCCCAGACCCTTAGTCGTTTCCAAGAAAAAGCCAAAAGGAGTCGCCTCGACAAAGGGACTCGGCGAGAAAGAGAAAGGAAATAAGGGCGCAGACCCTTAGTCGTTTCGAAGAAAAAGCCAGAAGGAGTCCCCTCGAGTGAGGGACTCGGCGAGAAAGAGAAAGGAAACAAGGGCCCAGACCCTTAGACCTTTCCAAGAAAAAGCCAGAAGGAGTCGCCTCGACAAAGGGACTCGGCGAGAAAGAGAAAGGAAACAAGGGCCCAGACCCTTAGTCGTTTCGAAGAAAAAGCCAGAAGGAGTCCCCTCGATTGAGGGACTCGGCGAGAAAGAGAAAGGAAACAAGTGCCCAGACCCTTAGTCGTTTCCAAGAAAAAGACAGAAGGAGTCGCCTCGACTGAGGGACTCGGCGAGAAAGAGAAAGGAAACAAGGGCCCCGTCCCTTAGTCCTTTCCAAAAAAAAAAACGAAGGAGTCGCCTCGACGGAGGGACTGGGTGAGAAATAGAAAGGAAACAAGGGCCCAGACACTTAGTCGTTTCCAAGAAAAAGCCAGAAGGAGTCGCCTCGACCGAGGGACTCGGCGAGAAAGAGAAAGGAAACAAGGGCCCAGACCCTTAGTCGTTTCCAAGAAAACGCCAGAAGGAGTCGCCTCGACCGAGGGACTCGGCGAGAAAGAGAAAGGAAACAAGGGCCCAGACCCTTAGTCGTTTTCAAGAAAAAGACAGAAGGAGTCGCCTCGACTGAGGGACTCGGCGAGAAAGAGAAAGGAAACAAGGGCCCAGACCCTTAGTCGTTTCCAAGAAAATGCCGGAAGGAGTCCCCTCGACTGAGGGACTCGGCGAGAAAGAGAAAGGAAACAAGTGCCCAGACCCTTAGTCGTTTCCAAGAAAAAGACAGAAGGAATCGCCTCGACTGAGGGACTCGGCGAGAAAGAGAAAGGAAACAAGGGCGCTGACCCTTAGTCGTTTCCAAGAAAAATACAGAAGAAGTCGCCTCGACCGAGGGATTCGGCGAGAAAGAGAAAGGAAACAAGGGCCCCGACCCTTAGTCGTTTCCAAGAAAAAGCCAGAAGGAGTCGCCTCGACCGAGGGACTCGGCGAAAAAGAGAAAGGAAACAAGGGCCCAGACCCTTAGTCGCTTACAAGAAAATGCCGGAAGGAGTCCCCTCGACTGAGGGACTCGGCGAGAAAGAGAAAGGAAACAAGTGCCCAGACCCTTAGTCGTTTCCAAGAAAAAGAAAGAAGGAGTCGCCTCGACTGAGGGACTCGGCGAGAAAGAGAAAGGAAACAAGGGCCCCGACCCTTAATCGTTTCTAAGTAAAAGACAGACGAAGTCGCCTCAACCTAGGGACTCGGCGAGAAAGAGAAAGGAAACAAGGGCCCAGACCCTTAGTCGTTTCCAAGAAAAAGCCAAAAGGAGTCGCCTCGACAAAGGGACTCGGCGAGAAAGAGAAAGGAAACAAGGGCCCAGACCCTTAGTCGTTTCGAAGAAAAAGCCAGAAGGAGTCCCCTCGACTGAAAGACTCGGCGAGAAAGAGAAAGGAAACAAGGGCCCAGACCCTTAATTGTTTCCAAGAAAAAACCAGAAGGAGTCGCCTCGACTAAGGGACTCGGCGAGAAAGAGAAAGGAAACAAGTGCCCAGACCCGTAGTCGTTTCCAAGAAAAAGACAGAAGGAGTCGCCTCGACTAAGGGACCCGGCGAGAAAGAGAAAGGAAACAAGGGCCCCGTCCCTTAGTCGTTTCCAAGAAAAAGCCAGAAGGAGTCGCCTCGACGGAGGGACTGGGTGAGAAATAGAAAGGAAACAAGGGCCCAGACACTTAGTCGTTTCCAAGAAAAAGCTAGAAGGAGTCGCCTCGACCGAGGGACTCGGCGAGAAAGAGAAAGGAAACAAGGGCCCAAACCCTTAGTCGTTTCCAAGAAAACGCCAGAAGGAGTCGCCTCGACCGAGGGACTCGGCGAGAAAGAGAAAGGAAACAAGGGCCCAGACCCTTAGTCGCTTACAAGAAAATGCCGGAAGGAGTCCCCTCGACTGAGGGACTCGGCGAGAAAGAGAAAGGAAACAAGTGCCCAGACCCTTAGTCGTTTCCAAGAAAAAGAAAGAAGGAGTCGCCTCGACTGA
The DNA here is from genome assembly GCF_001879475.1 of Ipomoea nil. NCBI lineage: Eukaryota > Viridiplantae > Streptophyta > Magnoliopsida > Solanales > Convolvulaceae > Ipomoea > Ipomoea nil. The sequence goes on along the minus strand of NW_017619158.1, from coordinate 4,198 downwards.
GGGACTCGGCGAGAAAGAGAAAGGAAACAAGGGCCCCGACCCTTAATCGTTTCTAAGTAAAAGACAGACGAAGTCGCCTCAACCTAGGGACTCGGCGAGAAAGAGAAAGGAAACAAGGGCCCAGACCCTTAGTCGTTTCCAAGAAAAAGCCAAAAGGAGTCGCCTCGACAAAGGGACTCGGCGAGAAAGAGAAAGGAAACAAGGGCCCAGACCCTTAGTCGTTTCGAAGAAAAAGCCAGAAGGAGTCCCTCGACTGAAAGACTCGGCGAGAAAGAGAAAGGAAACAAGGGCCCAGACCCTTAATTGTTTCCAAGAAAAAACCAGAAGGAGTCGCCTCGACTAAGGGACTCGGCGAGAAAGAGAAAGGAAACAAGTGCCCAGACCCGTAGTCGTTTCCAAGAAAAAGACAGAAGGAGTCGCCTCGACTAAGGGACCCGGCGAGAAAGAGAAAGGAAACAAGGGCCCCGTCCCTTAGTCGTTTCCAAGAAAAAGCCAGAAGGAGTCGCCTCGACGGAGGGACTGGGTGAGAAATAGAAAGGAAACAAGGGCCCAGACACTTAGTCGTTTCCAAGAAAAAGCTAGAAGGAGTCGCCTCGACCGAGGGACTCGGCGAGAAAGAGAAAGGAAACAAGGGCCCAAACCCTTAGTCGTTTCCAAGAAAACGCCAGAAGGAGTCGCCTCGACCGAGGGACTCGGCGAGAAAGAGAAAGGAAACAAGGGCCCAGACCCTTAGTCGTTTCCAAGAAAAAGACAGAAGGAGTCGCCTCGACTGAGGGACTCGGCGAGAAAGAGAAAGGAAACAAGGGCCCAGACCCTTAGTCGTTTCCAAGAAAATGACAGAAGGAGTCGCCTCGACTGAGGGACTCGGCGAGAAAGAGAAAGGAAACAAGGGCGCCGACCCTTAGTCGTTTCCAACAAAAAGACAGAAGAAGTCGCCTCGACCGAGGGACTCGGCGAGAAAGAGAAAGGAAACAAGGGCCCCGACCCTTAGTCGTTTCCAAGAAAAAGACAGAAGAAGTCGCCTCGACCGAGGGACTCGGCGAGAAAGAGAAAGGAAACAAGGGCCCAGACCCTTAGTCGTTTCCAAGAAAAAGCCAAAAGGAGTCGCCTCGACAAAGGGACTCGGCGAGAAAGAGAAAGGAAATAAGGGCCCAGACCCTTAGTCGTTTCGAAGAAAAAGCCAGAAGGAGTCCCCTCGACTGAGGGACTCGGCGAGAATGAGAAAGGAAACAAGGGCCCAGACCCTTAGACGTTTCCAAGAAAAAGCCAGAAGGAGTCGCCTCGACAAAGGGACTCGGCGAGAAAGAGAAAGGAAACAAGGGCCCAGACCCTTAGTCGTTTCCTAGAAAACGCCAGAAGGAGTCCCCTCGACTGAGGGACTCGGCGAGAAAGAGAAAGGAAACAAGGGCCCAGACCCTTAGTCGTTTCCAAGAAAAAGCCAGAAGGAGTCGCCTGGACTAAGGATCTCGGCGAGAAAGAGAAAGGAAACAAGTGCCCAGACCCTTAGTCGTTTCCAAGAAAAAGACAGAAGGAGTCGCCTCGACTGAGGGACTCGGCGAGAAAGAGAATGGAAACAAGGGCCCCGTCCCTTAGTCGTTTCCAAGAAAAAGCCAGAAGGAGTCGCCTCGACCGAGGAACTGGGTGAGAAATAGAAAGGAAACAAGGGCCCAGACACTTAGTCGTTTCCAACAAAAAGCCAGAAGGAGTCGCCTCGACCGAGGGACTCGGCGAGAAAGAGAAAGGAAACAAGGGCCCAGACCCTTAGTCGTTTCAAGAAAAAAGAAATAGAGGTCGCCCGACCGAGGAGCTCGGCGAGAAAGAGAAAGAAACAAGGGCCCAGACCTTAGTCGTTTCCAAGAAAATGCCGGAAGGAGTCCCTCGACTGAGGGACTCGGCGAGAAAGAGAAAGGAAACAAGTGCCGACGACCTTAGTCGTTCCAAGAAAAAGACAGAAGGAGTCGCCTCGACTGAGGGACTCGCGAGAAAGGAGAAGGAAACAAGGCGCGCGACCCTTAGTCGTTCCAAAAAAAAGACAGAAGAAGTCGCCTCGACCGAGGCTCGGCGAGAAAGAGAAAGGAACAAAGGCCCCGACCCTTAGTCGTTTCCAAGAAAAGACAGAAAGAAGTCGCCTCGACCGAGGGACTCGGCGAGAAAGAGAAAGGAAACAAGGCCCAGACCCTTAGTCGTTTCCAAAGAAAAAGCCAAAAGGAGTCGCCTCGACAAAGGGACTCGCGAGAAAGAGAAAGAAATAAGGGCCCAGACCCTTAGTCGTTTCGAAGAAAAAGCAGAAGGAGTCGCCTCGATAGAGGGACTCGGGCGAGAAAGAGAAAGGAACAAGGGCCCAGACCCTTAGACGTTTCCAAGAAAAAAGCGAGAAGGAGTCGCCTCGACAAAGGACTCGGCGAGAAAGAGAAAGGAAACAAGGGCCCAGACCCTTAGTCGTTTCGAAGAAAAAGCACTAGAAGAGTCCCCTCGATGAGGGACTCGGCGAGAAAGAAAAGGAAACAGGCGCCAGACCCTTAGTCGTTTCAAAGAAAAAGCAGAAGGAGTCGCCTGGATAAGGATCTCGGCGAGAAAAGAGAAAGGAAACAAGTGCCCAGACCCTTAGTCGTTTCCAAGAAAAAGACAGAAGGAGTCGGCCTTCGACTGAGGGACTCGGCGAGAAAGAGAAAGGAAACAAGGGCCCCGTCCCTTAGTCGTTTCCAAAAAAAAGAGAAGGAGTCGCCTCGACGAGGGACTGGGAGAAATAGAAAGGAAACAGGCCCAGACACTTAGTCGTTTCCAACAAAAAGCCAGAGAGTCGCCTGCGACCGAGGACTCGGCGAGAAAGAGAAAGGAAACAAGGGCCCAGACCCTTAGTCGTTTCAAGAAAACGCCAGAAGGAGTCCCTCGACCGAGGGACTCGGCGAGAAAGAGAAAGGAAACAGGGCCCAGACCCTTAGTCGTTTTCAAGAAAAAGACAGAAGGAGTCGCCTCGACTGAGGGACTCGGCGAGAAAGAGAAAGGAAACAAGGGCCCAGACCCTTTAGTCGTTTCCAAGAAAATGCCGGAAGGAGTCCCCTCGATGAGGGACTCGGGAGAAAGAGAAAGGAAACAAGTGCCAGACCCTTAGTCTTTCCAAGAAATAGCAGAAGGAGTCGCCTCGACTGAGGGACTCGGCGAGAAAGGAGAAAGGAACAAGGGCGCGACCTTAGTCGTTTCCAAAAAAGACAGAAGAAGTCGCCTCGACGAGGGCTCGGCGAGAAAGAGAAAGAAACAAGGCCCGACCTAGTCGTTTCAGAAAAAGACAGAAGAAGTCGCCTCGACGGAGGACTCGCGAAAGAAAAAGAAAGGACAAGGGCCCAGACCCTTAGTCGTTTCCAAAGAAAAAGCCAAGAAGGAGTCGCCTCGACTAGGGACTCGGCGAGAAAGAGAAAGGAAAAAGGGCCCAGACCCTTAGTCGTTTCGAAGAAAAAGCCAGAAGGAGTCGCCTCGACTGAGGGACTCGGCGAGAAAGAGAAAGGAAACAAGGGCCCAGACCCTTAGCGTTTCAAGAAAAGCCAGAAGGAGTCGCCTCGACGAAGGGACTCGGCGAGAAAGAGAAAGGAAACAAGGGCCCAGACCCTTAGTCTTTTCAAGAAAAAGCCAGAAGGAGTCCCCTCGATGAGGGACTCGGCGAGAAAGAGAAAGGAAACAAGGCCCAGACCCTTAGTCGTTCCAAGAAAAAGCCAGAAGGAGTCGCCTCGACTAAGGACTCGGCGAGAAAGAGAAAGGAAACAAGTGCCCAGCCCTTAGTCGTTCCAAGAAAAAGACAGAAGGAGTCGCCTCGACTGAGGGACTCGGCGAGAAAGAGAAAGGAAACAAGGCCCCAGCCCTTAGTTGCTTTTCAAAAAAAAACAGAAGGAGTCGCCTCGACCGAGGGACTGGGAGAAAGAGAAAGGAAACAAGGGCCCAGACCTTAGTCGTTTCCAAAAAAAGCAGAAGGAGTCGCCTCGACTGAGGACTCGGCGAGAAAGAGAAGGAAACAAGGGCCCAGACCCTTAGTCGTTTCCAAGAAAAGCAGAAGGAGTCGCCCTCGACTGAGGGAACTCGGCGAGAAAGAGAAAGGAAACAAGGGCCCAGACCCTTAGTCGTTTAAAGAAAGACAGAAGGAGTCGCCTCGACTGAGGGACTCGGCGAGAAAGAGAAAGAAACAAGGGCCCGACCTTAGTCGTTTCCG